>NW_018480040.1:378124-414947 GCF_002113885.1 Mizuhopecten yessoensis | reverse complement strand
GCATTTTGGTTATTCAGAAGAAGTTGTTTAAAGGTTTTTTAATACAATTGACCCCTGTGACCTTGAATATAATTGAAGGTCATTCATTTGAACAAACTTGGTAGCCCTTCACCCAAGCATGCTACTGGCCAAATATCATCTCCCTGGGCATTTTGGTTATTGAGAAGAAGATGTTTAAAGTTTTTGACATATTTGACCCCTGTGACCTTGAAAATAGGTGAAGGTCATTGATTTTAACAAACTTTGTAGCCCTTCATCCAAGTTTGCTTCTGGCCAAATATTGACACCCTAGGCCTTTCGGTTATTAAGAAGAAGTCGTTTAAAGTAAAATATTGACGCCGGACGCCGGACGGACAGATGGACGACGGACGGATGGACGACGTGTCAGGTGAGCTAAAAACAGTGCCTACAAGTTGAGATATTATTCAATTTAAAATGGCCCTTTCCTGAAGTAGATTTTGTCTGATAATGTAATTGTCCTAAAAAGAATAGTGCTTGGGCTATCAGGTGAGTGCAAAATTCCTCTCAAGGCAATACTAATAACTGTAGACAGTTCCCAAGGGAAAAGCCATAATAGAGTTAATACATATTACTTCATTGGAGAATTTGAACTTAACAAATATGAATCTTGTGGGGAAATACCCACATAGGGAAAGTTCCTACAGGAACTAGTGTGATTGATGAATAGAATAGTGTGTGGAGTGAAGGATGCTGTTAACCCAGGTCTATACTCACAGACTCTTTCTAATAATTGTCCTTTTCTTTCTGGTACCAGCTCCTTTAACTCATTCAACCCTGAAGACACATTTGAACCCTTCCAATTCAAAGGTTGGAACAGTTCATTATGAAACTTCAAGTGTGAATGAGTTAAACAATACCCTGCAATAGTAGCAAAACATCTTACCGTGTCCTGTCCGATGTACCCAGTAGTATCCAAATTCTACACCTATCAGTCCAAAAAGCCAAGTCCAAGGGCTGTCCCAGGGTAGCGACACAATGTTCCATCGATCGTACACCCAAATGTAGGTGGCTATTTCTACACCACGGAACAGCAAACTGGAATAGGGGAAATTGTGTATGTTGAACAGTTTTCATTTCATGTATGCATACAGTAAACCTTGTAATGCTGCCACCAGGTTTTTAGATAAAAGTTGGATTATAAAGAGATTTGGTGACATACTAGAGGGACACATTTATAGAGAATTTAAGGGAAAGAAGAAAAAGTGACACTGAACCACACTGACAAGTTGGTCAACCTAGGGGCGTTATAAAAAGGGTTTTCTGTAATATGTCTGTAAATATCTGAAGAGTTCTTATATGTTTCTGAATGAATTATTAGGAGTAATTCAATTAAAACTGTACACTTGTTTAAATGTTTTGACATATCAGATAAAAATAATATCATTATATCTTTTCAAGAAAACAGATTTGAACATTTATGATTTATTGCCATGAGTATAGCTGCTCTTTATCTACTGGAAGAAATGTTTGAAAATTTGTAGACAAAATTTTGTTCTCTTATTCTGTCAGTTGTTATAATAAATTCAGTATAGGGATATTTTTTTTTATTTCTAGAAATGTCATATTTCAATACAAAAACACTGATATTTGGTGTTTTTCAGCAAAAAATAAAATGAAATGAAAAAACCCAAAATGAAAATGAGTAGGTGTCATTTTAAAATGACCTGGACAGGAAACAAACCATTTTAAAGGTTTATCTTGTTGGCTTATAAGCAAATTATTTGTAAATTAAGGTGCATTTTTAAAATAAACATTTTAGTTTGGTTGTTTTTTGACCCTTTGATAAAATGGCACAGACAATTTATTTAATTACCTAACATTCTTGCAGTGTGGAGCTCAAAGGGTGAATGTTTATAGTTGTGAAGCAAACACATGTATCTTTAACTCAAGCAGATTACTATGACATCCACACAATATTACCTACTTGTGAAATTGTGAGACTACTCCTGCAGCCAAAGAACTAAAAGTATCATTAAACCTGGGGAGTGGCCTCCCCTGAAGGTAGAGTATTGGGATTTCGATCAGTGCCAGGACTATGAATGCAGGAAGTGCCTGAAAGGGAGAGGACATTTTATCAAAATCAATATCACAAACATCAGTTATAATTATTTACGAGTTGCAAGAAAATTAGTTGAGCACAGAATCCATGCTTAAGCATGAGAGAGGTTTAATGAATACAGGCCCTGAACTTTATCAGGGGGCTCATCATCCATTTATAGTTAGCTAATGAGGTATTCAGTGTTTCTCAATTTCATTGTCTTCTTATTGGGCTAGTATAGATCAGGGCATTATACACGAAGTATTAAATACTTATTAATGACAACAGATCAAAATAATTCGCCCAGACAGACAGAGATATCAGCTAGAAACAGACATTCAAAATTGAATTAATATTTCATGGAAGTTAATCATCTGCTATTGGATAAATGTAAAATAACCAATAAGGTCATTTGGTACTGTAGACAGATATATTATCAAGTCACTAGTTGCTAGGTGTTGGGAACATATTTTGAAAAAAAATGTGAATACAAGGCCCTATTTTTAAATGAGAATAGATAGGATCCATTCAACAGGCTTAAGAAGGAAGCTGACAAATATTTATAAATAATCTAAGATAAAAACTTGAATTCTGTGTCACCAGTGCCAGTCAGAAAACTATAAATTAGCCCACCACAAACACACTACATGTACTGTGACAGTGTGTGTCAACATTTATCAGATATCAAGTTAATATATAAACAAACTATTTACACATAAACAGAGAGATAGTGCATGTCAAGATACTAATTATATGTCAGGGTTGCTTCAATTATTTAAGCATTGTACTGCTTTCAGTTGGCATTCATAGTCAATATAAATGCCGTCTGAAAATGACAAATCCCATGCTTCATGTTGAGTTTGTGAGTTCCAATTACAAAATACCCCAGTAACAATAATTTTGTTTGGTTATCATTCAATAATTTGGTCAGCATTTAATAATTCGTTTTTTGTTTCATCAGTTCAAAGGTCACAATAAAGTGCTGACTTTCATACACCAGCCGAGGGGTGTTTATGTCAAAAACTGATTTATAAAATTTAGAAAGTATCCAGAATAAATACACATTTTGATTTTTCCTTTGGCAAGATAGCCAGACTTTGAATAGCTCCCTCAAGTTTGTTTCCTTTTATATGTATATATAGAAAAAATCAGATTAACGACAGACTTAAAAACCAGCTGCTTTTACCCTTCACAGGGCTCTTCAGGTTTATTCAAAAACCTATATTGACTTTCTGTTGTCTAAAACTGTGTCAGTATGTTACCGGTATGATATGTCAGACATTTATATCTCTGTCAAATCTACAGTAAGAAAGATAGATTATGTAACAAGTAACATAATACATAACAGTATCTGAACAAACCCTCTAATAATAATTAAAATAATAATAATTAACTTTATTTATTGAGGATTAAAAACCTGATTTAGCTCGCAATTTGTTATAATATTTATTTTAGTTATCTAATGCCTGCAAAACTCACATATTTGTTTACTCAAGATGCATTTAGGAAATTATCTTTTTCATTTTGTTAATAGTGAATTTTTGTCTTTATTTTTCATTCGATAGTAGGCTGATCCCCCTAACAAAAATACTCTATTTTTCCAAAATAAAGATAAAATGAGGAATACCTGCTCAATTTCAATAAATACATATTGAGTGATTATAGAATACTATTTTTTATAGTATTATTTTTCAACAAGCAAAGTTTGTATAAATTTACTATTTACAAGAAAGTTACCGGATTATGAATGAAGCAAACTTGAAAATATGTATCCAATTTTAGACAACTTGACAATGTATTTCACTCAGACTTATGTCAGTGTACCATAGGTTAACTGGGTGTAGCAGTAGCCCATTCCTATTTGATGGCTTTTCATGCTGATTCGACTTGTTACATAAGTAACCACAGCACCTGTTATACAACCGTAAAATTATTAAATACAGGCTAAAGACTTCGTATGCAAAACTTAAGAAACAAAAAACGAAGTGGCTAAGTATGAAATGTTTACATCAGAATTGCTGGAGAGTCAAGATAAGTTTTTCTATGCCTAGAGAAAGCGCATATTTTCACTTTTTTCCTTCATGTTACCCGTTCAGTGTCAAAATAGTGAAACTATTTTGCGCAGTCCGGCCAATCTACACGAAGGCACCAAAACAATAAACATCCTTTACCTCATCCACATATCTGGGGACCTCTTTCACGTCTTTGAATGATGATTCATTTGGCGTCAACAAGTAAAACATTCGCCGCAGACTAGCACTCGCTATCTTCAACCCGTCCTCCATTTTGTCCAATATTACAGCCAAACATGGGAGTCACATGATAATATGAACTCTGACCTTAGAAGGGAAGCAACTCGTACAATTAATAGATAAAAATAAAATTTCAAAAGATTTTTATTCTAATCATAATCTCATCAAACCGTCATTTACATTTTACTACTGGTATCAAATGACTACCATATAATATAGGCATTTTTAAAAACGAGCTAGGACAGTGAACACTTATTTCAGATTATCTAAATCAGCCAAATACAAAAGCATACACTACAATATGCGTAATTGGCAACAGATAAACAACTGGAGTTTAGCTCATCTGCCAGAACATTTGACCAAGGAATTAGATGAATGGATTTTGACAAGTTTTATAAAAAGCTTAACAAGGCTAAGGTAAGGACACTCAAAATTGAATCATAAGAATGAAGGATATGACTCCTTTGGGGAGAGATGCGGGGTCAAATAGGTGAAATAAAGGTAAAACTTTAAAAAAAAAAAACACAACTTTTTTTGATGATAATGAAAGTGTTTTTAACATTTAGAAATTGGTCTTTAGTACTATTGGGCCAAAGAGACTCTAGGCTATATAAACGGAGGGTATGGTAGAATAATCTGGTATGGGATATGTTTTGGCTTAAGGAATGTAATTTTGTATAAATAAAGAACATGACCTTTCTTGAGGTAGAGGGGAGGGGCCTTTAGTAGGAGAAATAAATATGAATCTTTAAAAATTAAACACACTTCTCATTGAGTATGGTTAAAAGGTTTTAAACTTAGATTCATCTGAAATATTCTTAGGCCACGGGAGCTCCTAATACTAGAGTATGGGTATATTTCAACATAATTTGGCGTGGAGGATGTTTTGGCCAAGGAAATTCAGTATGGTATAGAAAGGGGTGTTGTCTTTCTTGCGGCGTAGAGGAGGGGCACAAAAGTGGAAGCATATTAAATCTATAAAATCATACTTCTTGAATAAAAGTAAAGGGATTTTAATATAATTCATTTTGGAGACTCATTGCCTAAATCGATTTAACTTAAACAGAGGATGTTGCCCCGTGTGAGCAGAAGGATGGCGCCGCGGTAGGAGAAATATNCCCCCCCCCCCCCGGGGGGGGGGGGGGGGGGGGGGGGGTATAGGGTGTTGCCCCCCTGGGGGCAGAGGAAGGAGGAATATAAGGTTTTAGCCCACTGGGGACAGAGTGGGGAGAAATATAGGGTGTTAGCCCACCGGGGGAAGAGCGAGGAGAAATATAAGGTGTTGCCCCCCTGGGGACAGAGGGAGGAGAAATATAGGGTGTTAGCCTCCTGGGGGCAGAAGGAGAAGAAATATAGGGTGCTAGCACACTGGGGGCAGAGTGGGGAGAAATATAGGGTGTTAGCCCACTAGGGGAAGAGCGAGGAGAAATATAGTGTGTTGGCATCCTGGGGCAGAATGAGGAGAACTATACTGAGCTGTTGCGGAGAAGAATTATAGGGTGTTATTATTTATATGTGTGCCTCTTTGTGACGTGTGTGCTGGTTGCATCAGGTTTGCTTGTTTTTGTCAACATTTTTCTTATGTCGGATACATGTATGTGATTTGATATAACTAGCTGTTATATGTATAACAATACAGATCAAAATGCATCAACATACGTCGTTATAAGTACAGGACCGAGACTTAAGTATTATCCACTCGACATTTCAATGGGAAGCAAACAAAATCTACGTGCACCACAATAAGATGACTAAGCAAGAAGGAAGTTGGAATTCTGGGTAAAATTGTCTCAGTGAGATAAACCCAAGCTTACAATTTTGTTTATTTTATAAAACAAGCATGGCCAGCAATAGATCCGTACTGCGTGCGCAAGAAGCTGTTATTTACACGTGTTCTCTTTGTGACAGCGACTTTAGGGTAAGATGGTACTGTAACGACTGTCGGGAGACTTTGTGTGACCGGTGTAAGGAGGCGCATCAACTTGTGAAGAATATTAGAAACCACGTCATTATATCGATAGGGGACGCCAAATGTCAGAGCAACACACCTGTAGCAGAGGTATGTAAACTTCACCCAGGTAAACGGCGTGATCTGTACTGCTCAGACTGTGACATAATCATGTGTTCCATGTGTCTTTCCCAGGAACACAGAGAACACGACTGGAGACATTTTGATGAAGAGTTTACCACCCAAAAGCAGAAATTGAAGGAACACATGAAAGCTATTGCTACTAAAATCGAACAATTCGAGGATAAGATATCGAACAGACAACGTTTTAACAAAGACTTTGAGGATGCCATTGATACAGTGGGCAAAGCGGTGAACTCACAAAGGGCTAAGGTCAAGGCTGAAGTGGATTATCTTGCGGATGCAGTATTGTATGGGTTATCGTTCTTGCAGAAAGAAGAGTCAATGTGTCTCAAGACGGATTGTCAACGATCCGAGGAAAATGTTCAAGAATTAAAAGGATTGCTAAGAACAGGATTGACGGCCACATCGAATGAATCTGTTGTTGAAATGCAGCATACTCTGGCGGTCGGCTTGACCAAGTATGATGTTGGTGAAGTTTTACCGCGAAAGACGCCGACCTTTCTCCCAGGGAGCGTCGACAACTTCCTGTTTAGGAAGACGATTGGCACGCTACATACCGATATCCAGTATCAGAAAATAGACATCAACAGCAAACATGTTCATTGCCTCTGTACTTTTACAGTACTTAAACAACGAAATCAAGTGTTTTCTATATGCCCGACCGACGACAGACACGCCTGGTTATCAATATGTGACTTCGAAGGCCTAGCACTGGTCAATAGTGAGGGATTAGTCATTGAAACAGTAGATCTGACATTATCACCGTACCGGATTGCCATGTTAGGATCAACAGATATACTTATAACGAGATACGGAAAATGGACATCGTTATATAAGCTGACTTTGCACACCAGATGTGTAACCGAATTTGCAGATATCAGTCCACACACACCACGTGACATTAGCATCAACGAGAGCGGCGAGGTGTTTGTAAGTACCGGGGCACCAACAATAGTGGTGCTTGATTATTCAGGAAACATCATCAAACAGTTTCCGTCTGGAACCAAAGGATGGGATGTAGCATGTTTGTCGGCAGGCGGTTTGGCAGTATCCGTCTCGAAAAAGTTTCATTCAGAGGAAATACTCTTTCAAACCAATGATGGAAAGATAAGCAATAAATGGGCAGGTGACCTCGAAAACGGCAAAAATGTTGAGAAGATGCATCTGTGTAAGATGTCACGTGACAGGCATGACAGACTGTTCGTACCTGACTTCAACAACAACCAGGTGTATGTTCTGTCAGGAAATGGTATGTTGGCTGCTTGCCTTCTGGAAGAGAAACACGGCGTGGAAGGCCCGACAGCGGTGGGTGTGGACACGTGTGGGGACGTATGGGTCGGGTGTGGGGACGGCACCGTTCATGTCATGAGACTTTAAAACGGCTACAGTTTTATGTCATTCATGTGTCGTGTTTCTTAAAAAAACAAATATTACTATCATCCATTAGTATCAAAATGATGTTTTCAGACGATATAACTTACTTACAATGGCCAAGTGGTTGATGCATCTGTCATTCTAGATCTGCTACCACTAGCCCTCCACCACTGGGTCGAGGGTTTGAGACCTACGTGGGGCAGTCGCCAGGTTTCGGGAACTGGTTCCTCCACCAACGAAACCTGGCACGTCCTCCAATCACCATAGCTGTTAATAGGACGTAAAATACGAACAAACCAAACCCAACATAAAATTGTTACGGATGTTTGTACGTCTCTGGAAATTGTTTTCATTGATGAACAATTTATTTTATATACTGTGTGTTTCAATAATCTAACAACTAACTTTGTGTGATTTTATGATCTGTGTAATATCCGGGTGACTTCGAGACCAACAGAACACTTGTATTACAACTTTGTAAGGACTGTACAAGTCTTGGTCTATGTAATATCCGGTTGGTTTAGAGCCAAAAGAACACTTGTATTTTCTTAGTCGTTGTAATATCCTGCTGATTTAGATCCGGCTGATAATATATATATTATATATATATATATATATATATATATTTTTAATAAACTTACTACCTGTGTGTGATTGTATGATTCTTGGTCTGTGTAATATTTGGTTGATTTAGAAACAAATACAACACTTGTATTCCTAACTTTGTAAGATTGTATGATTCTTGGTCTGTGTAATATTTGGTTGATTCAGAAACAAATAGAACACCTGTATTCTTAACTTTGTAAGATTGTATTATTCTTGGTCAGTGTAATATTTGGTTGATTTAGAAACAAATAGAACACTTGTATTCTTAACTTTGTAAGATTGTATGATTCTTGGTCTGTGTAATATTTGGTTGATTCAGAAACAAATAGAACACCTGTATTCTTAACTTTGTAAGATAGTATTATTCTTGGTCAGTGTAATATTTGGTTGATTTAGAAACAAATAGAAAACTTGTATTCTTAACTTTGTAAGATTGTATGATGCTTGGTCTGTGTAATATTTGGTTGATTTGGAAACAAATACAACACTTGTATTCCTAACTTTGTAAGATTGTATGATTTTTGGTCTGTGTAATATTTGGTTGATTTGGAAACAAATAGAACACTTGTATTCTTAACTTTGTAAGATTGTATGATTCTTGGTCTGTGTAATATTTGGTTGATTAAGAAACAAAAAGAACACTTGTATTCCTAACTTTGTAAGATTGTATGATTCTTGGTCTGTGTAATATTTGGTTGATATATTAACAAATATAACACTTGTAACCTTTACTTTGTAAGATTGTATGATTCTTGGTCTGTGTAATATTTGGTTGATTTAGAAACAAATAGAACACTTGTATTCTTAACTTTGTAAGATTGTATGATTCATGGTCTGTGTAATATTTGGTTAATTTAGAAACAAATAGAACACTTGTATTCTTAACTTTGTAAGATTGTATGATTCTTGGTCAGTGTAATATTTGGTTGATATATAAACAAATAGAACACTTGTATTTCTAACTTTGTAAGGATTAATGATTCTTGGTCTGTGTACTATTTGGTTGATTTAGAAACAAATAGAACACTTGTATTCTTAACTTTGTAAGATTGTATGATTCTTGGTCTGTGTAATATTTGGTTGATTCAGAAACAAATAGAACACTTGTATTCTAAACTTTGTAAGATTGTATGATTCTTGGTCCGTGTAATATTTGGTTGATTTAGAAACAAATACAACACTTGTATTCCTAACTTTGTAAGATTGTATGATTCTTGGTCAGTGTAATTGTTGGTTGATTTAGAAACAAATAGAACACTTGTATTATTAACTTTGTAAGATTGCATGATTCTTGGTCAGTGTAATTATTGGTTGATTTAGAAACAAATAGAACCCTTGTATTGTTAACTTTGTAAGGATGACTACATTGTATGATTCTTGGTCTGTGTAATATTTGGTTGATATATCAACAAATAGAACACTTGTAACCTTTACTTTGTAAGATTGTATGGTTCTTGGTCTGTGTAATATTTGGTTGATTCAGAAACAAATAGAACACTTGTATTCTAAACTTTGTAAGATTGTATGATTCTTGGTCAGTGTAATTGTTGGTTGATTTAGAAACAAATAGAACACTTGTATTATTAACTTTGTAAGATTGTATGATTCTTGGTTTGTGTAATATTTGGTTGATTTAGAAACAAATAGAACACTTGTATTATTAACTTTGTAAGATTGTATGATTCTTGGTCAGTGTAATTATTGGTTGATTTAGAAACAAATAGAACACTTGTATTGTTAACTTTGTAAGGATGACTACAGATGCATTGTAGTATTAACATTGGACTATATATCTGACACCATATGCCATCCACTATGACTATAATGACCCATAAGTATGGTATCTTGAGTCCCTTTTCTCTTAGAAATTATTGCGCTGCTGTATCATCCAATCAAAAGCGACGTTACAAACGGCGACGTCATTTTTTACGTTATGGGTTGATAACATATTTTTTTAAGCCAATGCAAATGCTTGTTACAAGCAAGATTGAATTATTAGATAGCACACCATTTGAAAACATTTAAAAAACCACCTGTCTGATAAGGCTACATATTCTACATGCTGTGTTAACATTAAATTTAACAAAATATAACACAGCGTCACCATCAACGGACTAAATGGGAACTCTAAAAAGATACGAAATAAGACATCATTAGAAATACCGGTTTAGATACCCAAAGAAGATTGTTGTTTTTCAGTACTATTGGATATTGGAAGTGTAGGATGAAACACGATTATGCACATACGCTTTCAAGAGTGGAACATAGGCTTTGGTAAAATGCTCTAATGTTTCAGCGAATTTGACTATGTTGCAAATCCGAACTAACAAAACATCCCGTCCTAACGGCCGAGCAGGAGAGATTTAGTACTGCCAAACGACTCGAAAAGACCCATCCAAATCACATTGTATAACCGATAGCAAATAAATAAACTCACTATTTTGACACGGACACTATATCGGATTTAGGACATTATCGTCGCATGGCGACAAGACAACTCTGGGTTGTAATAGTGTAGTGACCAGTCGCTATATAACACGATAAACAATTAATACCTTCAGTCCCAAAAACACGCCCTTATTACCACCTCGTTATTATACGCGTTAAAGTATCACGTTTTAACCAGTTAAGCATCTTGTTACTTAAATATCTCATTATAATCACCTGAGATATATAATTTAACTCTTCTTTTTTTTTTTTTTTTATCAAAGTCGAATTAAAAGTAGAACTTAATGGATGTAGTATCCCTGAACACAACTACAGAAAAAAACCCATTGACATAGCTTAAGTATACAAAAAAGGACAGTGCAAAATTTCACTTCGGAAAGAATAATCCTTATAACTCGTAATCTTACTTAAACACAATTGCTATCTGGTTAAATATACATTTTATTGAATGTGTTCATTTTCGATATCAATTATTCCTTGCAAACCATATTCGAAATATGAGACACTATATCAAAATAAGTTAAACAAGATTTGAAGCCTAAAGAGCTATCATCTTTAGTACGGATTATCGTTAAAATTTTAACTGTGAAGCCAATTTATTTCACGTTGTGATCAAACGCTGTTGTCTATGTGTGAATTGAAAGATACAGCGAAGACTAACTTGTCCAAGAATGATATCGACATTCCTAGAGGTAACGACAACTTTTGTGAGGAAAGAATATATGTAAACCTTGTACTGATGATCAATGTTTAAGTAGTGACATCAACAGTAAACACATTCAAAGTATCTGTACGTTTACAAGTTTCCATAACAAATCAAGTATATAATGTTCGTCCCATCAACGATAACCACGCTTGGGTATCAAGGGTCTAACTCTGTCCATCGAGGAAGGTATGGTCATCGACATTTATCCGTACGAGATCGCCATGGCTGGACCAACAGACATATACTTATAAACTATCACTACTCAACAGACATGTGACAACATTTTCCGACACTAGTCCAAATACACCGTAGGACGTCAGCATCAACAGCAACGGCGAGGTGTTTGTTAGTACAAGGACGCCATTGGAACTGGTGTTTAATCTGTTTGGCGAGAGAATGAGACAATTTGAGTGCGAATCCAATGAATGTTTTATAAAATGTCTGACTTTAGGAGGTCTGGCAGTATCTGTCTCCGACAAGTTTGCTACGCAGGAAATAATATTCAATGATGATCTTGAAAGGAAAACTGGATCATGGAAAGGAGAGTTAGAAAATAACCAACAAATTGGGAACAGGTGGCTTTGAAAGATGTCCTGTGATAAGTACGCCGTACTATTTGTCCCAGACTACCGGAACAACCAGGTGTATATCATCCCAAAAGACGGAACATAATCTTCATGTTTGCTGGACAAAACACATGGAGTTTTGTATCTTACAACGTTGGATGTGGATACGTGTTGGGACGTATGGATCGGGTGTAGCGACTGTTCCGTTTACATCACGAGATTGTAAAACAGTAACAGTGTTATCACTGGATGTGTGAAAGTTTTCCTGTGTACACTCATTGATATATCCAAATTCAATATCTTGATAAATGGCGTACTCCCCTATCATCTGATTTCATTTCTTCTTTATTTTCTGACGTTTGATTACATACTGCACAATGTTGACATTACTGTGCTTTAGATATTTTCTACAAATATTTCGCAACACTATAGAAATGTTTACTTTTGCTTTCTACATCGTTACATCTATTACTTAATCTTTAGATATGTTTAATATTTCCAGTGATTCTTTACCTTCATGTTGGCTGACTTTGCTGGTGGACTAGTAGCATTCATTGTTGGCGATAACTACATAGCTTGATTTTATTTGGTACGGTTTATACCAAATAGTAGGTGACGGATACTTTATCTGTTGCACAACGAAGAGGTAAATTGGTAGCTGTCATAGGCACCATTCCCCTTTTGCCGTTTTCTTGATAATATTACGAAACAATTTAGACGTAGACATTCAATATTTTCACCTTAATTTACCGTTCCGACAGACTCATTCAAGTCGCCGATCCGTGAGAGTTTGTCACTAGACCAAGTTAAATATCCAAGAAAATTTGTAACGAGGCATAACCCTGCACACGAAAAAGTTGTAACAAAACGAGTCATAGGTTTGAACGAGTTCGTATGGCGACCCCCTTTTCCACTGTGCTGGCCATCGGTAATGTTGTTCATCGAGACATAATTCGTAATAACAATTGTTTAAAATGGTTATCGCTCGTTTCAATTCGAATAGTTCTTTTACATCTATCTTGTGTTCTCTGATCAAGTCTCAGATTTTTCCCCAATCAAAAGAGTATCACATATATTATGTCTAAATCTATTTAGCATAAGGCGTAAACTTACTTCTACAAAACCCTTATATCGCTCGTTTCAAGTCGAATAGTTCTTTTACATGTATCTTGTGTTCATTGATCAGGTCTCAGATTTTTCCCCAATCAAAAAAGTATCACATATATTATGTCTAAATCTATCTAGCATAAGGCGTAAACCTACTTTTACAAAACCCTTACATGTTTTCCAACCAATCAGAAGATTGTTTGAGTGATCTCCCTTTGATAAATCTATAATACTGTGTACAGACAGAATTAAACAAAAAAAATGCTGAAAACTCTGTAATATTAATTCATTTATTCAACATTTTAAAGCACTTAAATCTTTTGTTGATATTCGTCTCTTAGTTCAATGGTCATGCTTATATACAAACAATGAACAATATTGTAAATCATTTATAACGGTCACATAAATAAAATAACAAAATAAAGAAAGTGGATACACTCTTCTCTTCTTAATTGTACTAGTACATTCACTGCAGTCTTCTCACATTCGTCAAACATGAAAGCTCTTTCACATGCTCATAAAACATCCACAGTTTACACACATCATATGTACATAATTACAACCACAACCATACACTTATAAACACATTTGCAACACATTTTCTATAATTAGAATCGTCATACAATGTCACAGGTGTTGGACACGCTAATATATGATGTGTATATATGGTATAAAGCACATGTGTTCAACATTGTAATTAATTATTTTACCATGAATAAGACCGATTTTAGATTTGAGTCCCCCGTTGTAGATGTGCACGTGGTTATTTTCACACATGCGCGGTCGATTAATTACTGGAGCAAAACGTAATCTTTGAAAGATAAACATCATTGGCATGCACTTTAAACATGAACCAATGTCGTGCGGTCCTTTATTGTTAAAATGTGTCTGTACAAAATTCATTTAGGAAAAACGTAATTACGTTGGTCTTAATTTTAATGGTTCTCTTATAAAAATAAACTGAAAGGCCCACATGTTAATTTATGAACAGGTTCGTCTGTTTTCATCAGTAACACGGGTTTTACAAATGGTTACTCCATTGTGAAGGAGTAATCTGTGCAAGACACTTGTAACGTATTGGAGTTTGGTTCATTCTGCCATAATACGATTCGAACAATTGCATTAACATGGCATCAATCATAACGTGACTACTGGCACATAATGCTAGACTCAGTTCTGTTGCCGGAAGCGATCTTGACTTTCCAGAAACAAGCACGGTAGATGACGCATCAGATCCCCACCTTACATGTGCCACCGGATTGTCATACCTAAAGCAGAATGATAAGCAGAAAACGATATACAACTCTGTATAAAATATGACAACAATATTGCCTTTGACTTCAATCAGTTATATATATTCTACATTATAAGTAATGAAAGACCGTATACAAAAGAAAACACAATGGAATCAGAGGAGACAATTTCTGAATAAAAAAACTTGCATCGAGCATACGATTCCGCTGAATGATATCAAAATTTGAGACAACATGTAATGAATTGCAGATACGTTAAGGCAAAATAGCACGTAGAAAAAAGTCACCTGCGAGAGTCTGACAGGTTGTCTTCCCTCCTGTGGGATTATTGTGATGACAAGGAGACGTCCCTCCGGGACCTGGCTCGTCCTACAGATGGGACATGTCTTCTTACTCGTGCTTAGAAACCACCGCAGCACACACTCCCGGTGAAACACTGAAAGAAACCCAAATAACCGTTAGTTAGGAACCATCAAAATAGACAATACCGGTGAAACACTGAGAGAAATCCTGATCGTTACCGCTATTCACGAACCAGCATAGCATGCGCTCCCTGTGATACACTGGAAGAAACCTCCGTTACCGTTACTTACGAACCATCAAAATACACACTTCATGTGAAACACCGAAAAACATCCACATAATCATTACTTAGCTTTGTTGAAGCAATATTTTCATTCAATGATAAAACATGTTTAATTCACAGAAACTATTTGAGATGGAAGGAAAACAAGTCAAGCGCTTATATTAATTCCCTAATTACCTAAAGGAACCAGCATAAGACTCTCTCCAGATGAATCACTGAAATAAACAATTGTTTTGTAACTTAGGAACCAGCGTAACACACTCTCTCAAATTACAACCAACTTAATATTTAAGATTCTTATATGATTAATCGTTATATAAAACGGCGATGGGATAACTTCAGTTAGTACTGAGATCCGGACGAAAAGGGTAAGTATG
Source organism: Mizuhopecten yessoensis (assembly GCF_002113885.1). Classification (NCBI taxonomy): domain Eukaryota; kingdom Metazoa; phylum Mollusca; class Bivalvia; order Pectinida; family Pectinidae; genus Mizuhopecten; species Mizuhopecten yessoensis. The sequence goes on along the minus strand of NW_018480040.1, from coordinate 399,521 downwards.
TTGTCATGAATGGAATATGAGGAAAACTCCATGTTAGTGACAAAGATTGTCGATTTCGTTTTTAAATGCAACGTTACTATTACTTTGTGTATGACATTTTGATGTTCTTACCGTGACTGCAGCTTAGTCGTGTTACTTTATGAGTGATGGAATGTTCGCTATCGTTACAAATGGCACATTCAAAGTCTGAAAAAGAAAAATATCAAGTCATATTAATAAAATATTGGTGATATGGTATTTTTTGCAAATGTGCTATGATAACTGGTCAGTTCCTAAGATGATGTATACAAAGGAAATATGTACTGTAAGAAAGTAAAAGAAAAGGTTTTATATTTATAGTGTGCGATTGTTTACATTAGCCACACAGCAAGTCATACTCATTTTACAAAAGGCAAATGACAACCAGTAATACCAATGTGATATGAAATAGGCCTTTTATTCACAAAACGACATGAAGTACAAACATGTATACACAACATGTCACTACACACTGACCTAAAATACATGTTGTCATTGTGCAATATCCAATAGTGATTCTATGACTATCGTAGGAGGGGGGCAAAATTTTATAATGACTCTATCACGGACGTATGATAAACGTATCGTAAATATGATATAGTACTAAATATGTTTCAATACATTTGTCTATTTAGTTTATTCTACAGTCTTTCTATAATCTTCGCTCACAAAGGGTTGCTATTCATGGCCTTCTTTAAACCTACGATCCCTGAATCTCTTTGCAACCCTTACGATCCAAAACTATCTCGGGGCACTTGGTTCATCTTAAATAACCAAGGATGGCGAAACATATCTCTCTCTCTTTACTATTCAATTTCATTTAAATGTCAGTACAAACGCTCACACATAAATTAATAAGCGTGCAGCAAGGATACGTGAAATTATGGCAGCGATAGTCTTCTGCATGGAAATGTCGTTCTTTAACTTTTTAGTTTTTGAGTATTACCTTCAGGGATGTCGTCACTAATTAGTGGTTTAAGCATGTCGCTTTGTAACATCCTCTCGGCCATGGTTGGCTGACCATCAGGTACGGGAATGGTCTCGGGCTCAGTGCCGTCAGCAAACAGCGGCAGAGGATGGAGGTAGTACTCAAGAGAAGTACCGTATCGCATCTGAAACCATTAAGTGAAATAAAAAACATCATAGCGTCATCACAGGAAAAATAAACCATAAGTCGATAAAGAACATAAAATGAAAAGAAAATAATAAACAGATGAGAGAAGACAAAGGAAACACGGTTGAGACATTTAAAAGGAATGGCATAATGCTCAATCGAAAAGGGGCATTTCACTGAAATCTATTTGGAGTGTTTATACTCTCATTATTCCGTTTTCTTTACATTTACTTTCTCTGCGTCTCTGAAATGTGTCAAGACAAAATCGGAGGATCCCTGTATGCTAATTGATTGATTATAGGCACAAAAACCTGACCAAACCTGTCCTTTGAAGGTTACAGGGGAGCTACAACCAACTTCAAAGTCGGTGGATTCCTTTGAACTTCATCAAAACATCAGACATATTTACTTGTATCATCCGCACAGCGTAGCGTAACGATCCTTTAATTTTGTCATGAAATATTACAGGGTTTACAGGGAAGATAAGTGCACCGAGTGCGGAATCTTTGGATTTCGAAGATGTCTGACTAAAGTTTACGCTATTAACTTCATTGTGAGGTAAACGTATATCATCGTCCAAAAAAGATGGGAGCGTCTTCAAAATATGATAACTCACATAAATATGATAAATTATCCCCATCTTCATATATTTATTGTTGTTTCGCGCTATAATTAGGGACCACTGACACATCGGTTGGTCAACGTCAGGATGGCTTGGTTGATGACTCATATTGTGAGGACAATTGTTTTTCGCACCTGATGGAAATACCACAAACAAACATCGCTTTATTTACCTTTAAAGCTGCTAATTGCATAGCTTACGTTTTCTGTTAAATGGCACGTTTCTATATTAGGCTGTTGTTTGTTTATTACACGTCATATCTGTACAGTAATGTTTATTTACTGTTTGACCGTTTGGCCTGTGTGACCAAGTTGTTGCCCAAAGAGCTGTTTTGATGGAGTGGTTATAACGTATATGAAAATGTTATGTTTAGCCTCTAACCTGACTTTTTTTTTTTACAGTAAGACATTAATTAAGGATGGAGACAGTCATCACGTAACGGTACCAGAATATGCGCGAGAGAAACGCTATGGGCATGATAACAGCAATCGTTTGTTTGTTTTTGTTTTACGTCCTACATCTATGGTCATTTAAGGACATGCCCTGCAGGATTGGTGTTGGAGGTAAACCGGAGTTCCCGGAGAAATACCTCCTACCTGCAGTCAGTGACTGGCGACCGCCCCACGTAGGCCGACCACCGCGGATCCTAACAGCATACCCTAATTTGTATTGTTCCAAAAGGTGACTTATAATACATTATAATACATATATTAGCATGGTAAGAGCACATCCCATGGGATTTGTACAGTACCAAATGGTGACCTCAAGAAACCATATGAGCGTTGTAATTACCAAACGGTGACTTAAAGGAAACGCTTTCAGCGTAATAACTGTTCGCATAGGCCTAATTTGTACAGTAATAGACGCTGCTCTAAACGATATGACTGCGGTAACCGAAAACCATTAATTTGTAAAGTACCAACCGGTGATGGAAATGAACGCTATGAGCGTTGTAACAGGTAACATACAACCAACCAACCAACCAACAACCCTAACATATCCATTTTTATACCAAAGGTGCTATAAAAAGGCAACAACATACCTTGTATTTCTAATGTGCCAAAAAATGCCCTATAGAAACGAAACGCAATGAGCGTAGAAATAGTCAACAGGCCTTCTAATTGTACAATGCGTATCAGACTGTGCCCTAGGGAAATCATATCGTAAAAGAAACGCTGTGGGCGTGGTAACATATTTTCAAGTATCGAAAACTATGTTAAAATTGCGATCAAAAGATTATTAATAACCTTAAACTGATTTAACAAAATTAAGTATAATTAAAGCAACATATATAATGGATCTGCAGTTTGATTATATCAACAGTATAGTATTGTTTAGCACAGCTAGATATCTCTATTTACTTTTAGGTGTACGTAGTTGCGGAAATAATGTGTGTGTTGGTATTTGTTATTTATAAGCAAACGTCACATTGCACTGTATGTGTAAATAGTTTAAAGTAGTAATTAATGAACTTCAATGGAACGAATGCCTATTTTTTGTTTTGTTTTTAGCAGGTTTAACATAACATATTTCAACTAAGGAGAAAGTAAGTGCGCGAATTAACAGTAAATCTACCAGCTGTTTGTAGTGGCACAAACATACTTTATAGGCCTTGGAGACAGCGTCACCTACGTTTAATTTTACGTAGTACCAGAAAATTCCGTGGAGAAACGATATGTTAATGGGGGACAGTCACCTACTTTCAGTTTAAATTGTACCAGATAATTTTGCCTATAAATTAACGCTGTGTCCGTAGGGGTCAGTCACCTACCTTTTGTTTGTAACAATACCAAAAGATTCCGCAGAGAAAAGCAATGACCGTTGTGACGGTTAACCCCTCTATGTAGGCGCATGGTTCCTGACTTGACAGTGGTCTGTGGTGACAGAAACAAATAAATAAAGATGATAAACAAACAACAACACAGGCTGACTAACTGATTAACAATATTGTATGTCTACTTAACCTAAATATTTCAGAAGTAGTTATGTCAGTTTAATTGTAATAAAAAAAATGCAAGCGCGAAAATTTGGCTACAATTTGAATAAAATAACCAATAAAATCATAATGCATCATGTATTACTTCAGCTTAGAATATTTAAAAATCTAACGTTTAAAGATATACGATTGGATGAATTTAATGATCCCCGTACCACTGCCGAAAACTATAAGTATGATTTGGAAACTGATTTTTTACCGGCATGACTATAGATTGGTTTTCATTTTGAAAAGAAAACCATACCTTGCTGGAATTGTGTGAAGCAAAAGTAAACAAAATATAATATACAATTATAGCATGGTGATGAGGTCGATACATGGTTTTATCGCAATAACAATATTAACCGAGGACGCAGTCCGAGGTCAATATTACTAACCTAGGCCGATAAAACCATGTATCGACCGAAATCATCATGCTCCAATAGTTTTATTATTTTAATTGAATTTTTCAAAATTGAAGAAAAAAATGTAAAAAAATATAGTTTTACATTTTTGTTTCAATTTTTTTTAGTCACAAATTTTAAAATCAACTCAACAAAAATATTAGAAAAATAACATTTTTTAATTAAATATCTGCAATAATCATTTAAATATCTGCAATAATCATTGATAGGCAGTATCAAGCATCCAAGTGGCTTCAGTGTTAATCTTGATCATTACTGTGTTTGTCTCCCATGGGGTGTTATTCAAGCATCCAAATGACTTCACAAAAATTCCAGAATCTATTTATAGCAGGTCAATAACACTTTTTCTACCAACTTTTTTGAACACTTGCAAACCACTAAGGTTTATAACTACTTTTACAGGTGGTCACATGATGTTGTTTCAGCCAATCAGAGTCAGCTCAAAATTAATTAAATAAATAATATACAATTATAGCATGGTGATGAGGTCGATACATGGTTTTATCGACCTAAGTTAGCAATATTGACCAAGGACGCAGTCCGAGGTCAATATTGCTAACCTAGGTCGATAAAACCATGTATCGACCGAAATCACCATGCTACAATAGTTTTATTATTTTAATTGATTTTTTCAAAATATCAGAAAAAAATGTAATTTCCATTTTTTTTAGTCACAAATTTTAAAATTAACTAAACAAAAATATCAGAAAAATAACATTTTTTAATTAAATATCTGCAATAATCTGCAATAATCATTTAAATATCTGCAATAAGTGATTTGCAGTGTTAATCTTGATCATTACTGTGTTCATCTCCCATGAGGTGTTAATCATCTAAATGACTTCACAAAAATTCCAGAATCTATTTATAGCAGGTCAATAACACTTTTTCTACCAACTTTTTTGAACACCTGCAAACCACTCAGGTTTATAACTACTTTTACAGGTGGTCACATGATGTTGTTTCAGCCAATCAGAGTCAGCTCAAAATCAATTAAAATAATAATAAACAATAGTGCTCTGAACGTAAAACATATTGTGGGGCTAGACCGGTATTGGAAACCTGGCCTACAGATTGCCATACAATGGCACTAACCAACGAACAGAAATGCACATTGTAAACTATTTCAATGTGCAAAAATTGAATTTATTATTGAAATGAGCTTATGGAAATTATCATTATGTGTTTAATAGTTTAATATCGTTAACAAAAATATTTTTATGGTTGATCAGCATAGAATGTCAGCAAGCATAAATGGAATAACGAATGCATATGCTTTCATCAAAATTGTTATTAAGGATATATGAATATATTGAATTTTATAAAATGTTCAGAACGAAATAAAGACATAGCCGAAACTGTAGCTTTGATTCAATTTATACAAATGCCCCGTGTATCGGAAATTCAGTTGCCATATCGTTTTGGGATTTTCTTTAAAGAATCCTTTATTTTTATTTGAAAAAAGTACCGCAAGCTATGATTTTCTTTTCAAAAATGATTATCAAAGCTATGTTCATATAGGAAAACAAAACAATATTAAATTACTACTACTTACACTTCAACTGTACACATAGATAGGTATATAGTTGTACAGACAAAAGTGCTCAACGTCAGTATCCAAAACAGACATGCCGATCGTCGCTGCGAACCGGGATCCATTTCATCTGTAAAGACATAAACAACTCATCAAACAAGGAGATGACAAAGAAAGAGATGATATATATCACATAGGAAGACACATTATACTGATAATAACTCAAAGGTTATGACATGGATAGCAAAACAAAAACAAAGTCATGTAGATATAGTGTATTGGAATGATTTGTTATATGTAGCATACACCTAATAGATATTTACTCTAGTAAATCAAAAGTCAAAATTTGGTATTTCACATAGAGCAACAACGAAACCGGTCTGTTGAGAGGGATTGTGTTTCTTCAAAAAAATTGAGTCAATCTTCATTATGTCAATAGCAAATACAAGAAAAGATGCCAGTATGAAATAATTTTAGACATAGCGAATAAGTCCGGATCTGATAAATATTGAACTCATTTGGAAAACAGGCCATGATGATGTCACATATCACTTTATCCTTTTGTTACAGAGTACATCAATGTAATAGCAGGTTCTCATTCAAGTTGAATCGACTTCATCTATATGATATCGACCTTGATTATGGCTTTTGTCCCTGTTTACGAAGGAGAATGCTGAGACTAGTAAAATAACGAAGGAGAATGCTGAGACTAGTAAAATAACGAAGGGGAATGCTGAGACTAGTAAAATAAGTAAGGAGAATGCTGAGACTAGTAAAATAACGAAGGAGAATGCTGAGACTAGTAAAATAACGACCCATCGGTGAGAGTATCTTTATTCTAATGATCATTGACATGGAACGTCCGACGGCGCTACAATAGTTAACGAGTATAACCAAACTGATATGACTGTCGGTCCAAGGGCAAACATGGTCTATATTCTGTGTCTAAATATATACAATGTATACCTACATTTGGTACTGTTCTGAATGAATTACCGTAATTATTCTATAAATTGTTAAGCAGTCAAGGAAAATGCACTCATTTCACACGCAGACACAAGCGCTAATTACGTCTTTATCGATTATATTCGTACAGCCAGCAAGTACATATAATCCCGTAAATATGCATACCAACAACGTTCTCACAGACACATTCACAAACACCAAATAAACTTCGATTAATCAGATGTATGAATTTTCTATACCATATAACTAAAGAACATAATTATATTCGTTTTGATTTGCACACTGAAAATGTAAAGACAGCATACAAAACAAATTCTCCTTAAAAACCAATAATTATCGTTGTGTCGGTGCATTAGAACTGTTGTTTAAAGGAAATATATTTTAACATATACACTATGTAAGTAGTTTTAATGAACGTTATCTCCCTTAAAATATATTTTACGAACACTATTTATAGTTCAAAATTACATATATTTTACTTTTTTACCTTTCAAATAGGTCATTAATGTAACATTAAACCCAGAATTGACATCCATGATAGTGTTTTTTGTATGATTCATTTAGTGTAAAAGGAAGAGAATATAAAAAGCAGAAATGCGTAGCTTATATAATTATCCTTTAAATAATATATGAACCATAACCGCTTCCAACAATTAATATAATGTGTTTTGTAAGTTTCATTTAGGTACATACCTTAGTACATTCTATAAATATCCAAACCTAAAGTTCCCATTTATAGCGAATAATATGAACTGTTCAGGACCGGATTTGCAGGTTTGTCTATTTGTGTATCGTCAGTCCAGCGTACTGCTATGTATATTAAGTTGTTACGACCTTTAAGTATTCTATACAACACAACCTGACAATAAACGTCTAGGTGTACGGTCAGATAATTGGAACGTTCGGCCTCATTAGGAGCAGTGATAGACTAACCTTTGTCCACTCGTATATCGGACACAATCATAAAAGCACGTGTTATATAATACATTATGTAACGACCAGACAGTGCTATTGACATAACACATTTCAAGAAGTACATGTAGCCAGTAGCGATTTATGACAACTTTTATCCAACAACCTATAAGTTTAACAAATAAACCATTGTGTACTACTAAGTTTTTCATATATACTTGGACCGTTATCAACAAGTTTAGCTGCATGCTACTTTCATCATCATTTGCATTTGCGTTTTTGTTGTGTCACGTTTAACATTGCAATAGCTATACACTTCTGGACATATTTCAGACAGATTTTTAAGATAAAAATGTTTCCTATGATGTCTTAGTATGCTATTTTGTGATTGCAGGAAAATACCATGTTTAGAATTTGAGCTTGACCGTGCTACTGTTAGTAAGAATTTTACTTACATAATATATTAAACGTTTACCAGTACTCTCAACATTGCATGACCAATTTGTGTCTTACAGCTGTATACTAGTAAAAAGATCAATTATGTTTACAGTTCCGTTTAACTTACTACTAAGTAGCGTTAGAGAAATAGAAACACATAGTAAAGTAGTAATATGATTAAAGACGAATATTACAGTTATACATACTTACATACTTTTTACAGAATATCATTTCAGTTTACATCCCATCAGATTTAACTGTCCAAGCTAAATGAACCACATATCCTCAGGGAATTACACTAGTTCAAGTCACATTTAAACAAAACCTTTTCTCATCCAAATCTCCAATAAAAAATTGGCATTTTAATAAAGTATGTAATGGAGGCGTTCGCCAGGTGTGGGTCTGATAGATTAAAATTAATACGGATCGTATAGACATAACTGACTACTTCCTGGTATGTTTCTAGTGCAGAATTCACGCAGAAGCCTCCAGTTAGCGAGGTTAGCATCACAGACTGCGGAAATTGTATTGTAGTATCGCTAGTGGTGAATTATGGAAATAAGGTATGAATTATTTCATTGAAGCTTACCTTGCTTTGAACAGGCCCCGCTATTTTTTATAAATAATATATTATGATTTTACTCAAAAATTTATTTCAAAAGATTTAGTTTGAAAATCTGAAATGGCTGCAGACTCTAAATCACAGACACCTGTCATCGATATGCATGCAAACAGAACGTGTGGTCATGCTACTTAGTGATATAATGTAATATACTGATATGCCGATTTCGAGAAAGCAGGATAGTCGAGATACTCATCATAAAACAAAAGATGACTCTTATCTCATCTTTACTTCCACCTTTTATGCTTAATATGCACTCACTATTAGTCTTAAGCTGACCACGTGAAGAGAGCCAGGCTTTACCAAACTGCTGTAGAAACGATAATGTGATACAATTAAGATGCACGGCGTCTAACTAATATGTTTTCTTAGTTTGCACACTGCTCTTAATTTGAGTAGCATGTCTAGGAATTGATCACGAGATAATTATTTACTGAATAAATATGATTGTTTGAAATTATGTAAACGCATATACGATTCAAGTTATTACGTCACAAGCGTGAAATAAATACATCACATTTGAGTTTATTATTAACCATAACATATGTATTACTATATTACTTAGATAAAGAACATATTTGTGAGCAGCTTAACAGCCAGAAATCTTAACAATGCATTGTTCTATAACGAATACGACATCATCACAGTACGGTAAGTTGTCGGAGGCCTACAGCTATAAGTAAATAGAGTGAGATGTGCCATAAAACGAAATTTACTTGGCGGGTTATCCTATAAAGCTGACACACTTCCCATCATTATCTACTTGGGTTTGTAACTTGAAGGCTGGCTGCCCGAGTACGTTGTTAGATAAAACAATAAGATCAGAACTCAGTTTAACATGCTTTTTTAAACCTTCATAAAATATCTTTTCAAACTTACCAAAATACTCTATGAAGATTATTTTTAACAATATCAGTATTTATGTGTTTACTATCTAAATGTGTGATAATTTGTAATCCAAGGAAATCTATATTCTGTATTTGGTTTAATAATCATATATTCGCCTACTTAACATTTACCTTTATCAATTAATGATCTAATGAAATTTGACTTAAACTGTTCACAGACATCGACGCTTTATGCTTAATTAGCATTATGATACGAAATTATAATTTATGACACTTATTTTTACTATTTATAACAAAAAATGGGTAACACATTATACTTTTTTTAAATTCGATATTTACAAAATAATACACGTTGACATATTACTTAAATGTTACATCTCACTATCGAAGTGTCAAATAAATGACATTTAGAACAGTGTTTAGTTTTAGCATTGACGCCATGTGGATGGCCTTCCTGTCGGATACTGTATTGAGTTAGGCGTTGTCAAGTAGATGACTCAGCCGACTGTATGGCTGCCATTTACGAGCCTATAAATCAACAACAGCAAACATTTCTAAGTCTTATCATTTAGGCAAATATGTTTTGTTCTAGAACGAAATTACAATGTAAGCTGTCAAACTGTAACTGCAATATGGTCCCAAAGTGTTCATTCATATAAACTTTTGTACCACTAAGCAACTTTATAAGATGAGCATAACACACATACATATGAATGCACCTATACAGTGTAGTAATAGATACAGCATGCCGCTGTTTCGTCAAAGAATACCTCCATAGGTCCACCTTAAAATTTTCAGTAAATTCGATGATTTTTTTCTATGTAAAATAGATTCTTAATAATCATAAAAACTTCATCAACATATATCGTCAATTACGTCACACACTATATATATATGTGTGTAAATTAAAATCGTATATCATAAAACCCTCATAACGCAGACCCCCAGCTATGTCTGTTAAAACTTACCATGATTAAAAAGGCATCATATGATATATAAAAGTTATAATCTGTAAAGAGGCAACCTGAGTATTAAAACTTGCATTCACACTATTAGGAGGCTAGGCCACTGTATATATTAAGAGCATTCATAGTTAACTCGAACTGATGCGATCAGAAAGCTGGTACAAGTCAATAAGACCTTAAACTAGGTCTCACTGTACACATATTTATGCTAACTAAACTGGGCTTTAACGCGGGAAATTTCGAGCACCTCTTATAAATTTTAAATTTACAAATTCCGTATGTTTAATATGTTCGGATGAACTAAGTATTGTGCTTTGAAATTCATTTTTACTATCAGATGTTTTTAACTTTTACTATTTAACAATGGATTCATTTGAACCTTTGTAATATACTCCGTTTCTTTTTCCATATATTTCATTGACGCATTTAATGCAAGTACATTCATGTAAACTTTTTGAGACGTCGCAATTTCTAGACGTCCGCATTATGTGTACTTTGTTTATGACGTCATTATTTTTGACGTCTTAAGTATGTGTAATCCATTTATGACCTCACAAATAATTTAAATCGCCTGAAGAGCGATGGGCGAAAGCGCTAGCCGATTATACTAGTCTTCGTGTTTTGTTTTATTAATATATATATATCTCTCTCTATAAAAACAAAAGACGAGAGTTTCTTCGACTTCCCTAGCGCTTTCTCCTCTTTAGAGGTTCATCAATACATCACTTATATATACCACAGCATCAACAACATTGGACACCATTGGAACTCACAAAACTGAAACCAACGGAAATCGTGGCAAAAATATGTTTATTGCGAGAGTACCATGTGTGGCATCTGTTAATGTTCTTGTCGTCACGAAGTACGAGTTTATTATTATAAGGCGAATGTTAATGGACTGATGATTGGATTTGACGGATGGCCATGTTATGTAAGACCATAGAGACCAAAAAACCACCCTTAAAACGCTTTTTTTAAGCATATTAGGGGTATTTTTTGTATTACTATTATTCATTAATGACAGAACTTCAGGCTCCTATGGTAAGACTTCGATATATTGCCACTCGTTTCATTTGCAACCTCGATCACGGCCAACATATTACAAAGCTTTTTTACCCTTTTTTTCTCTTAATAATTTCTTTATACGTTTCCTTCAGATTATCGCTAAACTCCTTTAGAATGCCAAAGTATTTCTGGTCAAATGGTGGCAGTATAACGCGGTTCAGGGTGTCTCTCCTCGAGTTTGGTACATTACAATGGGATATATAAAAGCATAAGATGTTGTGGGATTGATTTACGACACACGTTCCTGTATTGAATCAATAGTTTAATCATTTAATTATATATAATGATTTCAGTACGTACATCTTTAAATACCTAATGAAATTATTAATATTCTTTAGTATCACTGGACCATTAGAAGTTAAGTGTATAATCAGGAGCAGGATAAGGTTTGTACGGTCTGATAAACTTACATAATCTGCATGCTGTGGTGAAAGATGTTGATAAGTGTAAACTACGTATGAATTATCTATATTAAAATCTCTTATTTACATATCATATCCTTTTAGTCTCGAATACAATAATGTATATATACAACAAACGCGATTAGCATAACCTTGAATACGATGTTCACACGTATGAACTTGAGATAACACTGTTTATAAATACCCAACATACATGTCGAAGGGGAGGCGTACGTTTCGTTTGGCACATGTCTAGTAGTAAATACATACTTGTATATATAATACAGCAACGGATAACAATGGTCCAACCCTCATGAACTCTTTATCAAATATTATATGATCTATGATAGCCCCTATTTACGGACACCTGAAGTATAAATTTGTTATAAAAAGAATATGATTTACCTTTTGTACATATCCCACCATTAGACTACATGTGAATGACATAGGTCCTGAGGTGATACATACTAGTATAGCATTTTGTAAGGTGAAGAAGAAGCTGTGGGCAATTAAGGCTTTCGAAAGTCAACAACATTAACAAACGATGTCAATCTACCGTCAAAAAACAAGGACAAAATATAATGACAATATATGCTGCAGTGTAACAACACGAAGACATAACATATAGCACAGTATCAACACACAAAAACTAAATATAATACAGTGTTAAAGCACAAAGACAAAATATACTACAGCATCAACACACGTAGACAAACGTATACCATAGTGTCAAGATACAAGGACAAACTATACCACAGTGTCAACATACAAGGACAAACTATAACACAGTGTCAAGATACAAGGACACACTATAGCACAGTGTCAACATACAAGGATAAACTATACCACAGTGTCAACATACAAGGACAAACGATAGCACAGGGTCAACATACAAGGACAAACTATAACACATCGTCAAGATACAAGGGCAACCTATAGCACAGTGTCAACATACAAGGCCAAACTATAACACAGTGTCAAGATACAAGGACAAACTATACCACAGTGTCCACATACAAGGACAAACTATAGCACAGTGTCAACATACCAGGACAACCTATACCACAGTGTCAACATACAAGGACAAACTATACTACAGTGTCAACATACAAGGACAACCTATAACACAGTGTCAAGATACAAGGACAAACTATACCACAGTGTCAACATACAAGGACAAACGATAGCACAGTGTCAACATACAAGGACAAACGATAGCACAGTGTCAACATACAAGGACAAACTATAACACATCGTCAAGATACAAGGACAACCTATAGCACAGTGTCAACATACAAGGACAAACTATAACACAGTGTCAACATACAAGGACAAACTATAGCACAGTGTCAACATACAAGGACAAACTATAGCACAGTGTCAACATACAAGGACAACCTATAGCACAGTGTCAACATACATGGACAAACGTATACCATAGTGTCAACATACAAGGACAACCTATAGCACAGTGTCAACATACAAGGACAACCTATAGCACAGTGTCAATATACAAGGACAAACTATAGCACAGTGTCAACATACCAGGACAACCTATACCACAGTGTCAACATGCAAAGACAAACGATAGCACAATGTCAACACACGAGGACAAACTATAACACAGTGGCAACATACCAGGACAACCTATAGCACAGTGTCAATATACAAGGACAAACTATAGCACAGTGTCAACATACCAGGACAACCTATACCACAGTGTCAACATACAAAGACAAACGATAGCACAATGTCAACACACGAGGACAAACTATAACACAGTGGCAACATACCAGGACAACCTATAGAACAGTGTCAACATACAAGGACAAACTATACCACAGTGTCAACATACAAGGACAAACTATAACACAGTGTCAACATACAAGGACAAACTATACCACAGTGTCAACATACAAGGACAAACTATAACACAGTGTCAACATACAAGGACAACATATAGCACAGTGTCAACATACAAAGACAAACGATAGCACAGTGTCAACACACGAGGACAAACTATAACACAGTGGCAACATACCAGGACAACCTTTAGCACAGTGTCAACATACAAGGACAAACGATAGCACAGTGGCAACATACAAGGACAACCTATACCACAGTGTCAACATACAAGGACAAACTATGCCACAGTGTCAACATACAAGGACAACCGACAGCACAGTGTCAGCATACAAGGACAACCTATACCACAGTGTCAACATACAAGGACAAACTATGCCACAGTGTCAACATACAAGGACAACCGACAGCATAGTGTCAACATACAAGGACAACCTATACCACAGTGTCAACATACGAGGACAAACTATACCACAGTGTCAACATACAAGGACAAACTATACTACAGTGTCAACATACAAGGACAACCGACAGCACAGTGTCAGCATACAAGGACAACCTATACCACAGTGTCAACATACAAGGACAAACTATAGCACAGTGTCAACATACAAGGACAAACTATACCACAGTGGCAACATACAAGGACAAACTATACCACAGTGTCAACATACAAGGACAACCGACAGCACAGTGTCAACATACAAGGACAACCTATACCACAGTGTCAACATACAAGGACAAACTATACCACAGTGTCAACATACAAGGACAAACTATACCACAGTGTCAACATACAAGGACAAACTATACCACAGTGTCAACATACAAGGACAAACTATACCACAGTGTCAACATACAAGGACAAACTATACCACAGTGTCAACATACAAGGACAAACTATACCACAGTGTCAACATACAAGGACAAACTATACCACAGTGTCAACATACAAGGACAAACTATACCACAGTGTTAACATACAAGGACAAAATATACCACAGTGTCAACAAACGAGGAAGCTCTATGACAAACAAGCAGAACACAAGGTCAAACTTTACCATACTATTAACATTCCGTGGCAGCATACACTACTGCGTAAAGGCACTTGATAGATATTCATATTTCTCTGTTCTTAGGCCCCTGTCATTTCAAGAATGGTGCTATCAAAAGAGATATATCAAGGGATTTAGGGTTTGGTATTATCTGGAAGTTCATGGTTTAAAATGTGATGAAACAGAAATTAATATTCAATTACATCCATATATGTTTAGGTTCCAGTATGATATTATAACGCTATGCTTGTGTAAGCTACTATGTCACAGGGTACAGACTCCGAACTCGACCATTGTGATGACTAGTAGACAAGTTCAATAAAAAAAGAAAAGATCACAAGGGGATGTTCTGGCAAATCGGAGTTCGTATTACGGAGGCGTGGATCCTGAAAGTTGAAACACGGGCCATCTCGACAGAAAAGGCTTTTTACTCTTTAGATACTATGGTAGTAGCTCTCTCTAAATATTAAGTATTTGTGTTGCATATCTTCCTATAAATATGAAACTATTTCGTTCACAACTACATGTATCCAGCACGTATCTTGAGGGACAGATTGGTCTCATTCTGTCCTAAATATGTCGTGTCAATTGGGCCATTTCTGTTGAAACATAGTGTCTGTGTTTTTAATATATCCTCTCTGTTGTTGTTCTTTTCCTAATAAACCAAACAAGTCTTTATCCAGTCACGTTTTATCTAGCAGCGAATATAACTTCTTTAATAAGACTTGGTTGCACATTACATAATATATGTAATGTATGGTCACCGAGGAAATCTTGCTCGATGTCAATGAGTAGCTCCGGGTCGATGTCAGAAAGTAACGCCGGGCCGATGTCAATGAGTAACGCCGGGCCGATGTCAATGAGTAACTCCGGGTGGATGTCAATGAGTAGCTCCGGGTCGATGTCAGAAAGTAACTCCGGGCCGATGTCAATGAGTAACTCCGGGTCGATGTCAATGAGTAACTCCGGCTCGATGTCAATGAGTAACTCCGGTTCGATGTCAATGAGTAAATCCGGTTCGATGTCAGTGAGTAACTCCGGCTCGATGTCAATGAGTAACTGATGTCAATGAGTAACTCCGGCTCGATGTCAATAAGTAACTCCGGCTCGATGTAAGAATTTTATAACCGACTTAACAAACAGGAGTTGATATCCTTATGACAATCATTGCACTGTATATATAACTGTATCTTCACATCGACAAGAAGACAAATTGATGAGGCAGTTAACATGCCATGACCTTTTTGAAGTTTGGTATCTATATCGTTACACTCTATATCTGTATTTATATTTAGGTCATAGTGTTTATGCTAGATGTTTTAGTTGACACTTGATGACTTTATGTCACAATAACCCTGTCAAGCTTGGTTGATTCTTCCTATCTAGGTCAAAATGAAATTATCGGTCATCTATTGCTGAAAAGCACACCTACCAAGGTTATTAAAGGGACATCACGTGAAAAGGCGTTTTTTTTTTAATGAATGTATGTATTGTATGCACTTCCACTTATGTTACCTCGCTATCCCCATATGCATAGTCCGTTCCAAATGTCCAGTTTGACCACTTGAATTGTTCGGGAAAGCCCTGCTAAAAATAGCTCCGATAACGTCACCTGACTAGGCAGTGAAACGGTTTCCAAAGGGGCCCCCAGAGAGGGGCCGTCAGGCAACTGTAACTTCTTACCGCACTATGAAACCAAGTTATATGATTTCTAAGTCCGTATTCAAACTTATTGAACAGTAATCATTCATCATTAGAAGTTAATTGCACACTTGCCAATGTTCAGAATTTAAATTTATTTAGCTTTAAACATAAATGTGTTGCCAATAAAATTAAACAAGGGATGGGGCACAAGTTTTTACAATTTACCACAGCCTTCTCCCGTCATACATTTACAATTAAATGTCAACAATGATAATAGGCATAAACATAAAGTAGATATATTTAAATATATATTGAATTTAGTACCGGAATGTGGCCGGTACAGATGTGCGGGGCTAAACACCTTCCCTACACCAAGGGACAAACCTTTCTGATTTTTTTTTTATATATATATATTGCCGGGGCAGAGGAGGCCGGGTATTCATATTAGTACTAATTTAAATCTTGCATGTAAAAACAAAAATAATCGTTTAATTCAGCAATATAATTAAATCATACCATTTTATTGAACCCGGTAATATTATAAATTATGTAAATCCACGGACTTAGATAACACGTATCTCGGTGACCCAGAAAATACGCCGTGGGCCATCACAACAGTTATCCCTTGGAGGGCCTCATGGCAAAATCAAACTAACCAGTCACTTATCCCTTCCTTTCGCATAAACCACTGTATAATTATAGAAACACAAAGTAAACTCTCTCCAATACATGCCCATTAACATATTAAACTAAGTTCATCTGTGTTCAAACTCAGACAAAGATACTAGCGAGCTTAATAGTTTTAGATATTTATTCATAATATAAACAGCGCTAGCATTTCTGTCGATTCCATTTCAGCTTAACCGGCTATCCGGAAGAATACATGCACCGTCCTAACTGCTACGGCAATTATTTTCTCCTTTGAATACTGCCCACCTGCAATAATGATTCCGTTAGCTACTCCTTGCGCTATCTTTTGACCATTTGGCAACTTTTCGTTTCGTAGCTGACATGGTACAACACTTTTCTTTCGCTTACTTCACACGGCCAGTCATTTTGTTTACAAAGAAAGGGTGTGCGATGCGCATGCGCTAGTAGAGGGAAATCCCTGAACAAAACGTTGGTGAGACAGGTAGAAATACCGATGATTTTCTTAGATTTAATCATTTTTATGAATCTATTTCAGCCAAATCCGGTCGTTATTTTCCATAAGGAGTCTCACTTGATATGTTTATGTAGTATTTGAAAAAAAAGACAAAAAATAAAGTTACTTCAACGTGATGCCCCTTTAAGCCCTATGCTATTTATAACAAACAAGTAACCGAGTTACATTATAGTATACCTACTCACTACCTATACGATTACCGACATTATTTCACGTCACGGGAGCTTGAAACTTAAACCATCTAAACTATGACGTAAATGGACAGGTAACCATGGTGATAACCAAGTAATAAAGTTAGTTCATTTATTTTTTATTCGTTTTTAAGAGTGAGGGTTGAGCGTGCTACCAAAGTACAAACATATATAACTAAAACTCTTCTTCGTTTATCAACTTATATTTAAATAAATGTTCAGTATGGTTTTAGTTATACTCATTTCCGTAGGAATTCTTTAAATATGCAAGCACGAATGTTATGCATTTTACTCTTATTGCTTCTTAATGTGCACCATTAAATGAAAATGAACCTGGTGTTATTAATTCTCACGAGGGTCTCAACTATGTAGTTGTATGATAAATGAAACGAGAATAACACGATCCCTGCTGTGAGTGATATTAGTGTCACCAAAAAATCTCCAAGCAATATTAGTACTCCTAGTATTCGTATATATAAGTGCAGCATAGCTTACCTTCGGCTAACACAGCACACGGCGTCTGACCCGTTCCATACGGAGGGGTTGAGCTTTGTGTTCACAACAGGTGAAACCTATGTGTGTATACCTGTGATTAATACCTGTCGAGCTGTGCAAGGAGATGTCCATTTCGTCCTGACATAGACACAACTACATAGACATATAGTGGGTCAGTCCCCAACTGATGGTACGTGCGATACCGTACTGTGTATATGAACTTCAAATAAACTCAATAATAAGCCTTGTCATCTGTGCGTTATATAACATAGATAACGTATGCATAGAAACAAAATACATCACCTTGATGTTCCACCTTTCCCCAAAATGCTCCACCTAAACACGTGCATTAATAACATTCCGTATTAATCAAAATTCACTTTTATAAAGTGTTTAATGAGCTCATGCAGTACGCGCATATTATCTGACTGAGATCGAGATCATTTTGAAAAACCCATGAAACACATACTAGAAAAAAAGTGTTAGTGCATGAAGTACATTCTGAACAAGGCAGTAAAAGTGGCTGAGATATGACATGGTTAGAATACTAGAGCATTTAAATATGCAAGGATGTCAATCTGTTCCCCAAACACTGGCTACGGTATAACACTACGCGATCAGCAATGACTGCATACAAATTACTGTTTCATGATGTGAAGGTATTTTTAACTCCGGGTAAACGTAAAAAATATATTTAGTTTTATCTTTTACGACAACATCATTTATTAAAATTTTACCACTTTGGTAAGGATGTTTGACTCCTTTCTATAACGGAAACAGGATTTTACAATAATGTAAAGTTAAGCTGACTAAACTTTCATCAATACACCACAACATTACCATGCTGATATGTTGACTATCGCTGGTAGTTTTATAAGACTAGTTAGCTTAACTAGGTGTTCGTGTAAACTCTGCGTATTTCATATTTTCAGTTAGACAAAATTTGAATTTTAGCTGTCTAAAGATTCAGATTTTTCCTGTTGAATTGTTTCAAGGTAAAAACAGGTTTACGGATAAAGCACTCATACTGTATCACTGTAAAATTAAAATTATTCGAATGATTCATCATTTTTATTTCTTACAAACATAAGTGCTGTTTGCAAGATTTAACAATAATGTAAAGTTAAGCTCGCTAAACTTTGATCAATACACCACAACATTACCCTGCTGATATGTTGACTATCGCTGTTAGTTATATAAGACTAGTCAGCTTAACTAGGTATTCGTGTAAACTGTGCGTATTGATGCAAATAGACAAAATTTGAATCTTAGATGTTTAAAGATTCAAAGTGTTTCCTGTTGAATTGTTTGAAAGTAAAACATGTTTACGGGATAAAGTACTCATAATGTATCACTGTAAAATTGAAAGTATTCGAATGATTCATCATTTCTATTTCTTACAAACATAAGTGCTATTTGCGGAATAATCTATGCATCTAGGATTTTCCCGAAAAATAAATAAATAAATGTACATCAATATACTTATTCAGCCTAAATTGCTTTTGTTCACAGGCAGGTGTATGGGGTTATATTTTTTAATTACTTAGAAATGCAATGCCATATAAATGTAATCATTTTAACAAACTCGATTTAAAAATAAATAAAAAAAGTTAAAATGCCTAAAAAACCCAAATCCAATATATTAGGAATAACTCATGCTCAAAATCAACTAAAGGGAAAATTAAAACTGTTGGCTTGTGTTGAATTGTAAATTAGAAAGGTTAAGCTAACAAGGTTGAACAAACTAAGCCAGTTGTTACGGGATTTCATCACAAACTCAATTTTCCATAACATTTTAATTCCTTGTGATATTTATTGATTTAAGAGTGTTTGTCCTTAACGCTCTAACAGCTAGCCCCAACTACAAAAACTTGTATTTGAACTTTAGTGTAAGTATGGCTTCGTTGGATTTCCATTAGTAAAATGTGGCCTTTATATACCCCATAATGAGCATATGGAAACCAAACGGATGGTAGCTTCTGTACTTCTTTAGTTTTATACTATATTTTTGTGTTTATGGTTCCTGTACATTGTAGTATGGTCCCTTTCCTGTTCTTTTATATTGGTACCTTTTCTAATCATTGTTGTATGAAACCCTTTTTTGGTCATTGTTGTATGGTACCTTTCCTGTTCATTGTTGTATGGTCCCTTTCCTGTTCATTGTTGTATGAAACCCTTTTTTGGTCATTGTTGTATAGTCCCTTGCTTGTTCCTTGTTGTATGCAACCTTCGTTTGGTCATTGCTGTATGGTCCCTTTCCTGTTTATTGTTGTATTGTCCCTTTACATGGTCCCTTGCTTGTTCCTTGTTGTATGGTCCCTTGCTTGTTCCTTGTTGTATGCAACCTTCGTTTGGTCATTGCTGTATGGTCCCTTTCCTTTTCATTGTTGTATGAGACCGACTTTTGGACATTGTTGTATGGTCACTTGCCTGTTCATTGTTGTATGCAACCTATTTTTGGTCATTGTTGTATGGTCCCTTGCTTGTTCATTGTTGTATGCAACCTACGTTTGGTCATTGCTATATGGTCCCTTTCCTGTTCATTGTTGTATGAAACCTACTTTTGGTCATTGTTGTATGGTCCCTCTCCTGTTCATTGTTGTATGAAACCTACTTTTGGTCATTGTTGTATGGTCCATTGCTTGTTCATTGTTGTATGCAGCCTACTTTTGGTCACTGTTGTATGGTCCGTTTTCTGTTCATTGTTGTATGCAACCTACTTTTGGTAATTGTTGTATGGTCCTTTTCCTGTTCATTGTTGTATGGTCCGTTTCCTGTTCATTGTTGTATGCAACCTACTTTTGGTCATTGTTGTATGGTCCCTTTCCTGTTCATTGTTGTATGAAACCTACTTTTGGTCATTGTTGTATGGTCCCTTTCCTGTTCATTGTTGTATGGTCCCTTTCCTGTTTATTGTTGTATTGTCCCTTTACTGATCATTGTTGTATGGTCCCTTTCCTGTTCATTGTTGTATGGTCCCTGTCCTGTCCATTGTTGTATTGTCCCTTTACTGTTCATTGTTGTATGGTCCTTTTTCTGTTCATTGTTGTATGGTCCCTTTCCTGTTCATTGTTGTATG
>NW_018480040.1:268429-372381 GCF_002113885.1 Mizuhopecten yessoensis | reverse complement strand
TCATTGTTGTATGGTCCGTTTCCTGTTCATTGTTGTATGCAACCTACTTTTGGTCATTGTTGTATGGTCCGTTTCCTGTTCATTGTTGTATGCAACCTACCTTTGGTCATTGTTGTATGGTACCTTTCCTGTTCATTGTTGTATGAAACCTACTTTTGGTCATTGTTGTATGGTCCCTTTCCTGTTCATTGTTGTATCCAACCTACTTTTGGTCATTGTTGTACGGTCCGTTTCCTGTTCATTGTTGTATGTCATTGTTGTATGAAACCTACTTTTGTTCATTGTTGTATGGTCCCTTGCTTGTTCATTGTTGTATGCAACCTTCTTTTGGTCATTGTTGTATGGTCCGTTCCCTGTTCATTGTTGTATGCAACCTACCTTTGGTCATTGTTGTATGGTACCTTTCCTGTTCATTGTTGGTTCCTTGCTTGTTCATTGTTGTATGCAACCTACTTTTGGTCATTGTTGTAAGGTCCGTTTCCTGTTCATTGTTGTATGAAACCTACTTTTAGTCATTGTTGTACGGTCCGTTTCCTGTTCATTGCTGTATGGTACCTGTCATTTACAGTGTTGTATGGTACCTTTCCTGTGATCTGTTGTTTGTTGACTTTCGTGTGCTTTGTTAAATGTTATCTTTCCTGTCCATGGTTGTACTGTACCGTTTATGTAATAAGTTGCATCGTACTTTTGACCTCCCTTTGTGTTGTCCAAATGAGTGATGACCGACTATTTGTGGGCGGATCTTGTTTACAGTACACAACGGCCCCAGGAAATATTCTGGTCATATAAATAGATGCTGAAGAGCTCATACGCATACAAAATACACTAATACACATAATGCCCATTGGTATATAACAGTTTGCTAAGCAAATGTTCAATTCAAAAAGCATTAATTTGCTAAGTGATATAAGGAGGCAAACAGTTTGTAAAGTATGTTGTGCATTATTATTCGCTTTGTGATAAATTTGTTTTCGATACGGAGGAGGGAAAAGGCAAAAATACAACATTAAAATATGTTGTTATAAATAGATTACATTTTCAGAGACTTATAAATGCATCAGAAATTCAACAAATCCTTTTCAAGTAAGACAATTACACAGAAAAGATCAACAAAACAAAAGTCTTCAAATATTTCTGTAAATAAGTTGTTTGCCCACATAGATAATCATTTTACATACGTTAGTTGATTGCAATTTACAGAGATGTAATCGTTTTCAGATACCGAATACATTCAGCAACTTTCGAATGCATCTATTGAACACGCAAATTAATTACTTTTCCATGCTGTCATGGATTTTCCCATTTTGTTTAGGCTCATTACAACATAATTATTTGTATTCCAGCAAATTAACTTACGTAAGGGTCACAAAAGCCGAAAACGCAAGTATGCAGTGAAAGTTCAAATATGCAGTTTGGATAAATTGATCTCAAACTTAAATGATTAAATGAGATATAGCTACGTCAATTTATTATGTACGGCATTATGGCTGATATCGTAACGTATCAGCCTCTTTTGCAACCGAACAGGATGATTTGTCTAAAGTTCGTTTATGTACCTATGTGGACCGAAACTCATCTTCACCTTCACCTTTTCAGCCTCAGATCAAAATCGTTGTGGCTATGTAAAACCACAGTTGATAAAGTGTCATTATATAAAATTTATTACATATAAGCCCGATATTTTAAACATTATAAACAAAAACAACCTAATGTTCCAAACATGTCTAGTTCATTATCAACAAAAAAGACAAGGACAAGTTTCGTAAATATCATTTATTTATTTATGCCACGAGGTCGTGGGGACCTCGTGGCATAAATAAATAAATAAATGATATTTACGAAACTATTCACACTTGTTTTCTTTTCTGTTAAAATATGTTAACGGGGGATTTTGTTGTTTTTGTGTAGTTTTGCATGACAACAGCTATCTTGATTTTGGGCCCGTATGCCTATATAGAGCTTCGAGAAATTGAGAACCCGATGATCAAGGTATGTAAGCAAATTTTAGACAATTCGCCTTTCGTAGCAATCAGTTTGGTTATAAAATATTGAACATGAAACGGTCAGCCTTAGTGCCTTCTTACATACGTTTACATAACTAGTTATCATCGATTAGCTATAGTATTTTCAAAACTACATTTGAGAATTTCATGTTCAAAAGGAGTCTTTCAATATGACTGATCACGTGATTGAAATTAAGGGTAAGCATATAATCTTTTAGGGGAGTTGTTGAGCCCAAATGTGTCATCGTATTTTCTCTCACATTTTTGAGAGTAATAGTTTGGCATGGGAACACACATTTGTACAATTTAAATTATAAACAGAATATGTACACAAAAAATGATCATCGTCACATGATTGAAAAAAACCCACGAGAGTAACGGGGATTACCCTAGTTTCGACAAACGCCTGATTCAAACTCAAAGTCGATAAAGCTTGGGGAAAGATCAACATGGAGACCCTACAAAAAGTACGAAGAGGATGAGACCAATTGTTCTGGAAGAGTAAGCGTCTTCTGCTTCATCGGCGACACCCGTCATGAAATCCAAGTAATGGCACGCCCTCATAGCGAGAACCGTGGTAGTGAAAACGAAAAAAGGCAAATTACAGAGCATGATGAAAAACACCAACCTTCATATCACACAAACAAATAGCATATTTTTCAATGAGATCATGATGACGGTTATAACACTTGTCCATAGTTTTCATCAACCTGCCTCTCTGAAAACCCTGAAACCATATGGGTTTTAAGTTTTGTATGTCAGCAGTCCATAAATAGGTGTAAATCGTACTCTATAAACCTATACTACCATAAATGAATATTGAAAATAGACAACAAGTACAAAACATTTATGTTTGGAATGCACATTTTATTTATAATTTTGATATACATGTTCTAAGCGGCTGCAATAGTCCAAAGCATGGTTAGCTTACCGGAGGAAAACCGCAAACTTTCCAAATGCGTAATTTTTGATATAAATATATATATATACAAACCATTGTTTTTGTAATTTGTTGTATTACGACGAAGGTTTTTAATCCATAACATTTAGTTTTTGTTTTGAATTTTAATATTTTGACAATATGACAGACGGAATTTTTGCTTTAATGTGTTGTTAACCTAACCAGTCTTTGAAAAAGTGCTGCCAGAACTACGTATAGCTAAATAGTTGACGATAATCTTGTATCTCTCACTTTGTTAAACATTGCCTAACAATCGGAATGTCGATTAAATATGGAACTAAACGTTTAAACGTTGCATTAGACGTAAAAACATGGAACAGACAACAAGGACGGCATGCGTTTGTAAATATATATCACAGAATAATAAACAAATACAATTATATATGTAAAGAGTACATAAATTGCTGATAATATTTTTTCATATTTTTAAAGATTTATCAAAATAATCCTATTCAATAATACATATTCTTTCAATAATAATCAACGTTAATTTCAATACAGTTTATTAACAGAATATTATTCAATTGAATTGGACATCAGGAAAGGCGCCTTTACAATTAAAGTTTTCTCTCACAAGCATGTTAGTGACAAAAAATGAAACATACCGAGTAAATGTCAACAAACATGTTCCACAATTTGTCCATGAAGAATTTTGCTTGAAATGCAAGATTTTTCTTGAATTTTATCGGGAAAAAATAATCCTCAAGTAAAAATGTTAAAACAAGTGGGAGAAAGATCGATTCCTTAGTCAAATTGTTTTACGATATTAATATACACACCATATAACACAAACAAAAAGCTTCATATTAATCACCAATAACAATTGGTACGTTTGACGGTCAATCTTAAACGAAGCTGCTTCTTTGTTCGATCATTTTGAAAAGACTCCTATAGCTTAGTAATTTCTGACTGTTGTTTTATTTATTAATCTTAAACAGGCGCAAACCTTACTAGATAACCAATGCATGGATCTTCATTACAGTTTTTTTTAATTGATTTGCCCCTCATCCTAAAAAAAAATCAAAAAAAAATCCGACTTAGGTAAAGTTACAAGACAAGTAGCCAACCCAAGTCTGATTTTTGGATATACGTTTTAAGGATGAGACAATCAATCTCAGCAACTGTAATCACCATAAAAAGTAGCATGGACATCAATGCAGAATAATGGGCGGACATCACATCACAAATTTAACATACAAGTGTATATTATAACAAAGACTAGCTAGCACAGCTAAAACCGTTCTATGAACATATAATAACATATATTAATTGTTAATATAATCACCCATCTTAACGAATCGTGACGATTCTCTACAAGAAAAAAAAGTTTGTTTCCTATCTTAAGTCCAATGAAAACAGGGTAGGTTAGACGGTAATTTCTTCTTTGATTTTGAATTTCTTTACAACCCATAGAGCGAGGACAGAGAATTAAGCATCGCTTTTAGGAAGTAAGCCATGAAAAAAAAAATCCGGGAAATCGCGATCAAGAGGTTTTTGTAGGAAGACAGGATACGGATGATTTCTTGTTTAGCGTTAAAAGTCCATGATACAATCTAGTCCTTTCCAAGTACATTGACATTTTTGAAACCCTGCAACAAATCTGACTAAATATGGGACAATTAAGAAAGAGAAGTTATGATATATCAGTTTTGAATAAAGATAATTTTCACAAATTCTACAAAAATCAGTACATAATCATCTTGAGGAAATATATTTATAATTGAACTGGGCTAAGAATAAGCTAATCAGTTGTAAATAATATTCTATGTAAAAATAAATATAAAAAAATGTATGTTAAGTACATAGGGGAATATATAGATGATTAATTATTTTTTCAAATACCATGATTTTCCTTTTTGACAAGTAAGATACCCTAAAAAGTTTAATTAAGAAAAAAAACCATTTCCACATCACTATCCTTTTTTTTTTTTTTTTTATATCTGCAATAGATAAACTAGAACATAATTCTACATAGAATGGTGAATTTTACAACTAAGAGACCTATTTTTCATAGAATAAAAGGAAAACTAAACCAGAATTCCAAAAATTAGATGACATTGTAGAAAATAATCACAAAAAGCATTTGTTCAGTTCAAGTGAGATATTTTACCCTAACCCTATGTACCCAGAGAACTTCGTAAGAAAACTATTTTTTAGACAATTTCCTTTCATGAAATGCTTTTCTGTAATGATGAAAGATAATGAAACAAAGTAACAAATTTAAGAAATCGCATAGTTAAGGTATCTTTGGTAAGGCAATTAAAAAAAGGATGAAGTTAATATATACATCTAATAGCTAATACATAATATCATACCATGTTTGACATGATTTAATCCTCCGTAAAATAACCTTCTAAATATGTGGCACGATACATAATGTAGAGTTATTAAATATGATTTAGCCTAGAGATTCTCTATGAATTAACACACATTTGATCATATTTAGACAATATGTTCAGGGAGCGTCGCGATCTCTATAGATCCGTAAAGAAAACAATGGCAGTCACGAGCGAAGTTAATAAATGTACTATGAGCTTTTACAATTAATATATTACAATGTTTACATTAAAACGTAAACATTATTTCTTGTTTCCCAAAAGGTGCCGTTAATATGTACAGTGCCTGTTAATATAAATAATTACACAATAATATCATTAGTCCGTATGTTAATATATTTGGATGAATTTTGCTGCATTTTTTGATAAAAGAAACCCCCAGAATCACAGATAATCGTTCCGGACAAACCCTCTTGGCACATACTGACAATAAGTCTGCTAAACTCAAAAGTTCATGTTCTCTTTCAAAGATGGTCTATCTTTAAAAAGTCATTCTTAAAGAGACGATTTCAGGAGAAAGTTGAGCATCCTTACTGTACCTCCTTCTAAGTGTTAGATTACATTGGCGTCTCATAGGCAAAATAATTCTTCTTTTGTTATTCTGACATATTTTGAATTGTGGACAATATTGCAAACACAAGGAAAGCACTTTTTTCTAATTGCTAGGGAATCACACAATATATCAAGTACCATGCTGATCGAACAAAGCAAAATTCAATGGCATAATTTTGTTCTTCAATTTCTTTTCAAACAACAAACTTAAAAAATTCCATATTTTTGTTAATTTTTGGCAGAATTGTTATTCCTATGTAAAACATCATGAGATCTACCTGAAGTATAACTGTATCCAAGCATATTTGTGTAATGCACAAAACACAGAATTTAGGACTTGCACAACCAAATCGGTATCTGTTTGTTGAACTACAACGTGTTATACCCCTTGGCAAGAATATCTTGAATTCTGACAACATACTTAAAGAATCAATGAATTATCGATCAAATTCATTTACTTCACATTCCTTGGAAGCAACCATTTTTTTTACCCGTAGATAGTTCTATACACAAATCTACACATTCACATTCTTGTAAGTATACAATTAACATCAACAAATTGTAGTATCCCAAATATGTTGGGTGAAATTGATATATGATATTTATGGGTAAAAATTGCTAATCGTTTTAGTATCTCAGTACTTTCAGTACTTTGATGACAGCGTACTATAACTGAACCATTTTTGTGCCACTATTGCCTATGTCATATCAAAAGCTTTAACATGGATTTACTGTAAAAATGATTACGTTAACAGCATATTTCCTGCTTTACATTTGTCCAAAATTATGAAATCACTGAAATTTTATTTTTGCAAACCATTGTTTTTTTCAGTAATTCAATTTTGAAATATAATAATTCTAGCATAATCATCCTCGAAATTCCGCATAGAATTTCTACATTTAACTTCGACTAGATCATAAAAAATACACAATTCTTGATTTTAATACATCACAATTCCCTGTTTTTATATACAGAACTCAACTACCTCTCCATCCTCGATATCCAGGGGTTATGCTCACTTTTGCTTTCTACACCCCTGGAATATGTCATAGCAAAATTGAAGGCAAGCGGCTAGCTATTTGATTGGTGTCAGGTAAAAAAAAAACCTGACCAATCACTAGTCTGATACTTGTTCTTTGAAGATTACAGAGGAGATTCTTTTGATGTACATCAAAGGATCAAACTAGTCTTCTCCTCCTATCCACAAGGTGCTGCACATTGTGCCTTCGATTTTGCTATGAAATATTCCAGGGGTGTAGAGAGCGGAGGTGAGCGTAACCCCTGGAGTATCGTGGATGCTACCTCTCTTAAGTCAAGTTTAACAAATGATAGAAATGGATTTAAACCTTACAATTTGGGCAGTTGTATGCTTAATCACAGCTAATTTGATCAACCTGTAACAATATGCAATATTTACATTACATATTTATTATATTAATTAAATACATCTTAAGGCTATTCAACATATAAATACATAAAGGGTAAGCAGAAATATTTTGTGACCCCTAACCTCTATCAGCATCAATTTGTCCATTTCCTAACTACATACTCTTACAATAATCTTATTATTCACTACTCCCATTATTTTCCTATCTTGAAACCCTTAAAACCAAAATGAAGTTCATTAGCGTCTATTGCCATTTAAAAGCAAACTAGTCCCACACAGCATAAAATATATCATAATCATGCTAAAAACTATGGATATCTTTTAAAAGCAAGGCAAGTTGAACCTAATAACTCCCTCTGAACACCAGAGATAATAAAGTTTGTCTTTCATGCTGAAACTGTCCATTCATTCTTCAGTTAAAAACACAAAGGACACCCATTCTTTACCAGAGTCCTTTGATTAAAACCATCCTAAAAAAGACAGAAAGGCATTTTTAAGTTTAAGGCTTGAAAGAAGCATTATATCATCATACTGACAAGTAAGTAATACAGTAAATAATACAGATATATGATTATACTACCTAATAATCAATACTATGACACCTTGTCATAATGTGGTAAATCAAATTTACAGAATATCTACAGAAAACTCATGAATTATATTTAATCCTGTTGATAAACAATGATCATCTTTTCTCCGAAACATTCTATGATGATTTCAATGCCTTTTTATAATGATGTCGTAATCAAAATGGAAAGCGGGCAACAACCATAACAAATTGATAAAACTTGTGTACAATCCTACAGTGCACTTTTCACCAATAAACATGTTTAAGGATCCTTGTCCCACTGCATGCAAAACACTAGAGAGCTTCGCTATAGTTTTCTTAATATAGAAGCCTCTCCTTAACCCTTTCACCCCTAGGTAACTTTAGTAGACTCTACCATACATTCACCTGGATGAGACAATTGTGGTTTACAGTGGTGAAAGGGTTAATTTAGATTTGGATAAAACAGTAGTGGGACTGGGCCACAGAATTACTGTTCATATGGTAGCTCACTTTGTATGGTAATCGGAGGTCAATAGTTTGAATCTTGGTTTTTCCGTTTTTATTTTAATCTTGGAATAATGTGGTTGTCATTTGCCTTCTTTAATTTTCATTTTCTTTATGAAATTTTCACAAGCTATGGGTTTCTTTCCAGGAATGTATCTATTAAAAAGTTTCCAATTCATAGGTATGATTTCTGGCAGTGGTACAGGGGTCCTTAAATGAAACCGGAGATACCATACTTCAAAACCATGCCTACTGAAATCTTGTCATTGCTGGCTAAGAGTTTTGACCTTGGTTACTGTCCTATCAGAATACCCCCGTACTTACCCTTTTTGCTTTTCTTTTCTGTGGAATCTTTACCACTGGTTGAGCCCTCACCAATCAGAGCCAAACTCAGGTCCTTGTAATCACCAGACACGTCGTCCTGAAAACGGAAAAACAAAACTGACCTAGTTACAAACATGTAGTTATTTGTCTTCTTGATTTTCTGACTTTGTTTGAAAGATGATAATTAATTAGCTTACACTTATGAGTAATGATTGAAGTTATAAAAGTGTTATAGCTTTCGTCATCAATTTTGTGCTTTCTTTTTTATGATTCTTTTCTATAATATTTTTATTTTCATGCCCAATTTTTTTTATAATGCATTCATGATACAGTGAAACCTATATGGGCCGAATACCGACCTGACATTTATTTGTTTGTCATAATAGAGAGGGTTTTAGATAAGATTTATCTATAGATATGCTTCATTTCTATGTAAATGGCACCTATGTAATCTAGAAACCTGCACTAATCAGACCTTCAGGTAAATGTAGATCCTACTGTGTACGTTTTTAGGTAAATTGTACCAATGCAATCAGATACCTGTTTAAACCTAATCTTCAAATTGATCCCAATGTAAGATGAGAACCTTTGTTATCTGCAAAAAAATATACTTCCAAATCCGAAATTATACCAAGCGTGGACCTATTACTGGTCGACAAGGCCTGTCACTGGTAATTTAATGGTAAGCTACAAACGTTTTAAAGAACTAGATTCTCAACTTTTATAATAATATAAAATTTTATTTATATGACTTACAGCAATAAACATGCCAAGCGTCTGTTTGTAGGCTTGCTGGAAGGCCTCTTTGATCTGGACCATGTCCACTTCACATCGCGACACGAGGATTCGGCACAGACGGTCATCATCAGTCCCAAGACCCTTCATCGACTTATACAACTCATCGGCAAAGTGTGATGGCTTGCCCCGTATACAGCGCACTGAAAATGATACAATGTCCAGAATTAGCCACATGGTACCTACAGCTGAGATATCAATTAAAATCTGATGAAAACAACTCAGACTTAAATAAATATTTAACTACCGCCAACTTCTGACTGATGGCTGGTCCATTGGTTAAAATGCTTTTCGAAATTATTAAAAAAATACTTATGATATCAATATTGAACTGCATTCTTTTTAAAGGTACATATATAGCCCTATAATTCTAAAATAAATTTCTGACAAACAATCAATAAAGGTGTGCTAACTTATATATCTGTAATTCTATTCAGAACTAATACTTTCAACAGAATGCAATTTCCCAATTAAATAAAGAACCCACTTAAAATTCTAACAATTGAAAAACGATTCTGACAACTTACCGATGGCCAACATGCCCTTGAGAATGTCGCCTGACATCTCGCTCTTCAGCGTGTCATCAATGTCTTTGTTGGCCAGTTTAGCGTATTCCTGGAAGGTAGCACGGAGCTGTGCGTACGAGCGGGAGACAAGGATCACGTTGAATCGGGACTCGTCTGTCCCCCATTTCTTCTCACCAGCTTCGTGTAAGGCCTGTGCATCTTGCTTGGCCTTGTTGCGGTCAAACTCCTTGCTCTCGTCACGGTTTGCCTGGAGACAGCTTATCAGCAGGCGTTTGAAGTTTCCTGATGTGTCGCCAGCGACGTCCGTCTCCAATTCCTTGCTATACACTAAAAATAACAAAATTTTGTTTGTGTTTGATCTACGTAATGCCAATCAGGTAAATAAGCAGTTGGAGAATGTGAAACTTGTTTCTATATGCAAAAATCACCTAAAATCAGATTAAATCAAAAGGGATATTAAAAGTTTGTTTGCTTATAGGTTGTAAGATATCAATTATACGACCAAGGACCAATTATTCCTGTAATTTTTATAATAACCTTGAATTCGGTACTTTTATATTAATTGAATTTCGATATATAATCAAGTAATCTTTCAGGTAAGTGTGTAAACAATAATTTCAAAACCTCAGATGTCTTTCAATCAATGGTGCCGTTCCATGAATTTACATTGTGACATCATCTTGTGATGTAAAATTGAAGTTGACACAATGGAATAAGGTTAGTTTTAGATTTGTAATTGTGACTTTGAAATTTTCGAATGATTTGTAGATGAAAATTAAGCTTTGTACTATTTATGTGTTAAATGATCTCCGACGAAATTAAGAATTTGGAAGACAGTTTCCAATGATGCTTTGGAGTTGTTACTTTGGAGTATAGACCTGTGATACTCACTAGTTTTGTGGTTGAGTATAGACCTGTGATACTTACTAGTTTTGTAATTGAGTATAGACCTGTGATACTCACTAGTTTTGTGATTGAGTATAGACCTGTGCTACCGACTATTTTTGTGATTGAGTATAGACCTGTGATACTCACCAGTTTTGTGATTGAGTATAGACCTGTGATACTCACTAGTTTTATGATTGAGTATAGACCTGTGCTACTCACTAGTTTTGTGATTGAGTATAGACCTGTGATACTCACTAGTTTTGTGGTTGAGTATAGACCTGTGATACTCACTAGTTTTGTGATTGAGTATAGACCTGTGCTACTCACTAGTTTTGTAATTGAGTATAGACCTGTGCTACTCACTAGTTTTGTGATTGAATATAGACCTGTGATACTCACTAGTTTTGTGATTGAGTATAGACCTGTGCTACTCACTAGTTTTGTGGTTGAGTATAGACCTGTGCTACTCACTAGTTTTGTGATTGAATATAGACCTGTGATACTCACTAGTTTTGTAAGACGCCTTGAAGGCCGTGATCTGTGCGTTAGACCGAGTACAGATAATTTCCACAAGCACTTGCTCATCTGTGCCGAGGCCCTGGGAAGAAAACAAGGGAGGTAACTCATAGAAGACACATTTTTTCACACAGTCAGTAACATATCACATATTAAATAGACATACAGCTAACTAAACATGATTACCAATACAAAAAAAATCCTAACAAGTGGAGGTATACTTCATTTTACTAGCAGAAAAAAAATAACAAAAGTTGAGTACAGTACATATGGTGCCCGGACCCATTCCATGAAATATCATGTCATTTTACTTTCTCATTAAGTTATTTTTTCTCTCTCAAGGTATTAGGGTCTGGACTAACTAATTATGATGTCACACATCACATGACTTACCTTGATAGCCTTATTTAGGTTCATGGCATCAAAGTCTGGGCTGGTCATACACAGACCGTGACACAGTACCTTTAGTCCTCCACTGAGCTCACCGTCAAGTTCCTTGATCAGGTCCTAACAAACACAAACAGATGTCTCATAACTAACAACAGTAAAATGTCATATAAGACAAGTCAAATAACTCCACGGAAGTGGATATATTGCATGTAGAGGTCTGGAAAAGCCATTGTCCGGACGTTATGGACGAGTGAAAACTGGCTTGGACAACTAGATCTTTCTGTGTAAGTTGTCCATCAAACAAGTAATTATTTCTGCTGATATAATAGCTTTACATTAATTTATTTATTCAAAAATCTGTGGAAAATCTGTTGTGTTTATTACAAATTTTGAAATCCAACTCAATCCAACAATCGCCACAATGTACTTTCGTTTTTGCTGTTACTCAGTCAGAACTCTTGTGACCACAGGGGCTTGTAACAAATATATCTATAAACATAATGTTAAGTATTAGTTGTGTTCGTTTGAATTTTAAATATATTTGTTACAGGTCCCTGTGGTCTGTGCCAGCTATGTGTGGAATGATGGCTCCTGCAATTTACTGATGATGAAAGATTACAAAAGGCACAGCGGGCTTGTAGCACTCGTCTGGACCATGATTATGTGTAAGTTAGACATTATGTTTGCAAATTGAATGAGCTGAACAACAGCGCAATTATGGGACCTCTAATACACATGTTTATTAAGCTTTTTCCTTCATGCAAACATGAATAAATATTAAAGCTATATGCATTTAGTTTTTATTTCAGTCAAAACTTTCCCTACCTTCCCAAACATGGTTTTGAATGTCTTTACAACCTCCATCCTCTGTTCGTTAGATCTGAATCCCAGTACATTGATGATAGACTTTTCATCAGTACCTGTAACACAGAAACAATGAGATATTTTACACAATGTTTTAATCAATAATGAGCCAGATAAATAAAATCTCATGATTGATAATTATTTTTAGCATCCATATATAAACATTTGACAAAATTAGACATTTTTTCTTTATAAATTTCTGATTAACCCTGCTCCTTAACTCATTGACCCCTTAAGTTCCATTTTGAACTATTCCAACCTTTGAATTGGAAGGGTTCAAATTTGTCTTCAGGTGTGAATGAGTTAAGCACCTTTTCAATTGCTACATTTCATTACATTTGGATTTCTATATATTAACAGGCTTAGGTTATCTCCCCTGCCACATTCAACACTTACCAAATCCTTTCATAGCCTTCTTTAATACTTCAGCATCATTTTCAGCATTGAAATTCTCCGCGGGTTTAAGGGTAGGATCCTCCTGTTATACAGAAGAAAAAAAAAGAAAAAAATGAATGATATTTTTGATAAATTAAAATAAAAGTACTAATGACACTTAATTTGTTTCATTATAAAGTTAAAAAACATTTTATTCACAATACTAAGTTTAGTTTACATAAACTGTTAATAATTCTATCAGGGAAAAAAAGATGTAATCAAAAAGTGTTATCAGATTAATGTATATTTTTGTTATTAATTATATATTCTCAGTCATATAATTTTCAATTTAATTTCATAATTACAGCAGCTTTGTAAAGGGTGTATGTGATAGTTTTGTTGTCCATTTTACATGTTTCTTACAATTTTCATAACTAACAACAACTAATCTACAGATATAATAACAAATGTAGAGTTTTTTTCTTCATTATACGGTAAGTGATGTCTTACCTGGATGTTTTCCGTCTCCATCCGTACTTGTTCATCTAATTCTTCTTCTGTCTTGTATTTCACAGCCTCCACAAAGCCCTTGCCAGCTGTCAGAATAAAAACACAATATTGTTACTGCTGTATAGATGTACTTCTAGTCATTGATAATTTAAGGATCATCATAAACTGCCAAAAATTGCAATTTCGCAATGGACATTCATTTTCTTCATCATTGACTATAGCTTTAATAAATCCTTTCTGTATATTTTTTAAAGAATTTTTTGAAATTGGGTAATGAAGATTATAAAATAATATAATAATAATATGATGTTTTTTGTGCTGTTATATATATTATCTGCCATTTGATAAATAGTTGACATCTCTTATAAAGAACTCCCTTAAAAACATGGCACAGTATTGTTTTTTTAGTGAAATAACAGATTTATTGGTTCCATTAATTTGTGTTTAAGCCAATCAACTTTAAACAATTTGGCCCTAGCAGTATATTGGTCAAAACTGACCACTGGTTACTCACATTTTGTGGCCCTGTCTGGGGGAGGTCCTCCCATGACTAGAGACAGGATGACATCACGATAATCGGAGCTCAGGTCATCCTTTAAGTCAAACATCACAACAACACGGATTAGCAGCAATCAAACATCTTAATGATTATGATCATATATAAATCATCCGTATGAAAACATACCTTATAGTGGTTTCATTTTACAAAGTGTTAATTAAACCTATTAAAATTTCTTCGATTATGAATTTAATTTGAAGTGATTTCTTATTCCCATTTAGCTCACATAGAAAAAATTTTATATTAAGGAATACTGTACCAGGAATTTTTGCCGCAGATTATGTTTCGACTTTTCCTTTCTCCATATTAACGAGGGTATAAGTACACAAAGTACTTAACATAGAAAAAACATTTAAAGCATGAAACTAACAATGAACGAAAATGATCTTCAGTACACGGAATTAAACCACTTTTATACCAAAGTTTTTATTTTTATTTTCTCAGGGTTCAAGATAATGGATTATTTTTTCTGTTTTACTGCATGTCAAAATTTGCCTAAAGTTCTGTTTCTGTTTTAAGATACTAGGAAAGGTAGGATGACAGCTAGGAAACAAACAAGAACTCATATGGCTTTATATACTGTACTGTTACTTACAGCTATATACTGTTGAAGCGTTTGACCAGCTAGTTTTTCAAACTCTTCCTTGATCTGGACCATGTCAATCTCACACCGACTGACCACCACCCGCACCAAAGTATCATCATCAGTGCCAATTCCTTTCATCGTTTTCTGCAGCTGACGAGCAAAGTGACCCGCCTTGTTTCTCACGCATCGTACTGTTAATTTAATAAAAAGAATAAATATCATCTACACATAAATAGTTTGAAATAAAAAATAAAATAAAAAAAATAATACAATCTCAATATAAGGAAATAATTGATCTAGTACATCACTCGAAGATACTGGCTTTTTAATGAGAAAGATACATTTTTAATGATATTTTATATCTTATATTTGGGTAGATTAGTTGAAATGAGAACATATAAGTCATTGTCAGAAGAAACACTTTTCAAAGTGAACTCCAGGTTTAGAATCAAAATTCATAGTCTTGTCTGTCCATTAGTTTAACAAGTAGCAAGCTTTTTGAAAATTTTACACCCATAACTGTTTTTGTCAATTATCCTGTCCCAGGTATCAGAAAGTGCTTGATAAAACTTTATTCTCCCCTGGTCATAATTTCCCTGCATGTTTGCATGTTGTTAGACATTAGACACAACCAACAACACAGCATCAACCTACCGATAGTCTTCATGCCACTGAGCAAATCTCCCGACATCTCACTCTTGAGCACCTCCTCGAAGTCCTTTTTGGACAGCTTGTCATATTCATCGAACGTTGCGCGTAGTTGGGGGTAGCTGCGTGACACCAGGATCACGTTGAAGCGGGACTCGTCTGTTCCCCATTTCTTCTCGCCTGCCTCGTACAGAGCCTTGGCGTCCTGTTTGGCTTTGTTGCGATCAACCTCCTTGCTTTCACTTCGATTTCCCTGGACCTGTGACACCAGAAGACGCTTCAGATTTCCAGACGTGTCACCAATGATGTCCTTTTCTAGTTCCTTGTTATATTCTGGGCAGATTGAAAAAGTCACACTTTGATTAATACACATTTCGAAAAAATTTAAAATTAATATTTTTATGATCAAAGCATTTTTGATTTTTTTTAATATAGTTAGATGGAAATCTATATTGTAAACAAGGGTATGGATGTCAACAAAGTTTTTTGCATTCAAGACATCCTTTTA
Organism: Mizuhopecten yessoensis; assembly: GCF_002113885.1. Lineage (NCBI taxonomy): Eukaryota > Metazoa > Mollusca > Bivalvia > Pectinida > Pectinidae > Mizuhopecten > Mizuhopecten yessoensis. Next base: position 356,597 of record NW_018480040.1, on the reverse strand, counting down.
CACTTTATCTTATAAAAAAATATACTACACCTATAAATTATTAATATTGTATACAGCTCATGAAACGTTTAAACATGATTTTTTTCTATAATCAAAGTCTGGCTTGATTAATAAATATAATCCCCTTCACAATCAAATCTCACAAAAAAAACACCAAGACAACAACCTCTGACCTATTTCCAATTTAAGTCTTTTTGTAACTTGTTGGTACAATTGTACTGTATATATTTACATACTTACTTGATTTATACATTTCTTTTATCATTTTGATTTGGGCGTTAGATCGTGTACAGAGAATTTCAATCAGGACATCTTCGTCTGTACCTAGTCCCTGTAATGTGTTCAAGTCCATTAAAGAAAAGAACTCTACATTTCAACTTTCAATAGATTTATAAATGATTAAGGTCAAAGCATCAATGATATTTTTATAATTATTAAAACTTCAAAAAATAAAGTATTTGCATGTCCAGGAATTCAAAATGATTGCCCTCGATACAATATGGTTAGCCCGAGATTCCTCTGGCCCTGACACCAGACGTTAGACATTTTGACATCTATCTGTCAACCCCAAACCAGACATCTATCGGTCAACCCCAGACCAGACATCTATCGGTCAACCCCAAACCAGACATCTATCTGTAAAAATGTCTAAGTCTGGTGTTGGGGCCAGAGGAAACTCAGACTACAATATCGGCATGCACAAAATGCTAATAATTCTACAACTATCTAACAATTTAAGTTTGAAACGTTGTATTGAAATATATGGTATCATTAACCGGATCAGGAAAATTAACTGTATACAAGTATACCTAATAACATACACAGTGATTCTTTTTAAGGATCCTTGTTCCACTGCAGGTAAAACATTATAGAATTCCATTGTATTTTCTCAGGTAGCTCAGGTGGTTAGAGTGACCGTATTGTGATCATGGATCTAGAAGTTGAAGGCTGGCCTCATAATTTTTTTACTCTCAAAACACCATTGTTGATGTTGTTTTTGTATTTTTTCATTTTTCCAGTTATTTTTGTAACAATTTTACGAGGTATGGGTTTCTTTTCAGAAATTATTTTTTAAAGCTATTGTCATGCCGGTAAAAAAATGTTCCTAATTCATAGTTAAAGTTTTGACAGTGGTACGGGGATCTTTAAGCATATCTTTAATCGACCGTATTTAGGGTTAGGGTTTAGGGTTATCTAGCTTTGAAGAGACCCTAGCGTACCCACCTTGATGGCTTTGTGTAGTTGGTAGGCGTCATACTCTGCGGGGGCCATCAGTAAGGACTTACACGTGTCTAGATAATGGCCACTCAATTCACTCTTTAAATCCTCAATCAAGTCCTGATAACCAAACAATATTGTAAAAATATATATGATATGGAATGAAAGAAAAAAATTGAGAAAGACATCAAACTATGAAACAAGAAAGACTTCAAATTTTGCTTACTGGAAAAATCAAAATCCAATATTTTTCTTGTGCATGGACAAAGTCATGGCATCAGATTGGACATTATCAGCCTGTTTTGAATCCTATGGCAATTTATTTCTATGTACTTTTATCCTGAATTTGTCAATTTCGATTTGCAATATCTGTTAAAAGGAACACGTACTTTGCCGAACATGGTTTTGAATGTGGACCGGATTTCCTGACGTTGTGGATTAGATCTATAAGGGAGCACATTGGTTATTGCCTCTTCGTCAGTTCCTGAAACACATGTAAATGTATGATAAGTAAAGACCTAGAATTAATTACCCCCACTTTCAAGCAATTTCGTAGTTGTAGTCAGTTTTTAAGATTCGGTGCACACATACTTATAAGTGTCGGGCCTGCATGTATGTTAACATACTAAAGTATGGATCTGCATACTAAATTTCGTTGAATTTGAATGATTTTGGGCACAGTTTCCTAGGAAACAATCTCCTTTATTAAATTGTCGTCAGTACTTACCAAGTCCTTTCATGGCATTTCTCAGCACTTCGGCGTCCTGCTCTGCATTGAACTTATCGTAAGGCTTCACAGTACCTTCAGTCTAAGACAAAGAAGATATTAAGATAAAAACAAAACATAAAACTTTTGATATTGTATAACATCAAAATAACTGGGCATTTTGTCTCCAAGGGAACATCTTTGATCACTGAATTGAACATAAACAACATTTATATATACTGTGAAATCAGATATTTCCGTGGGGCTCACATTTTGTGGTTTCCCCGACAAAACACCATTTCATGGGTATATGATTTCGTGGATTACGAGTACCCACTCAAACAGAGAATTGCTTTATATGAAACTTGTAATTACTTCGTAAACCTTTGAATTTGTGGATGAATATTACCCACAAAATCAACGAAATTAAAAACCCACGAAAAATTAGCGATTTCACAGTATGACTTATATCCAAACATTGAAATGATGACCGCAGAGTTGCTGTGTAAAATAATACAGGAATACTGAGATGCCAACATAATCATACTTCAAATCCAAAACTGATGAAACTTAGGACAAAATATGAAAAATGGGAATTTTATTTACGGAAAACATCTTTACATAATTACCAGGGGAATAACACAAGGTGTTCCAGAAGGGCAGCTGTCTTCTGCTTCGTATGTGACACCATCGTGTTAAGCTTGACCAGATCCAAGTAATGTCTCATTGTCAATTTCAGAAAATGGGATAGAGGATACAAGATTACAAGCGCTTCTTAAATGTACGACGATGTAAGTTTGGCCTAACAGTTATTCAAGTTAGATTGTGGCTTTAGAGATTGGCTATGTTCAAAAAAGTAAAACATTCTAGTAATTCCTTTTCTGACACCTTACCTGTAGGTCTTCCGTTTCCATGGCAAAGAAGGGATCAGATTTAGGTGGTGGTGGTTTTTCTTTCTCCTTTTTCTTTGGTTTACCGTTAGTTTTCTCCACTGGAGGAGGTTTCTTGAAGGTCTCAATCTTCGGTTGCTTTCTCACCGAGCCTCCTGTTTATAGTGGGAAAATACAAAGATGTTTTATTATCCGTTTTCTTACCTTCCCCTTACTGTTTTTGATGTTGATGATTCAGTTTGTTTTCTAATGTATTGATCTGTACAGGAAAATTTCAGAAACGTTTTGATTTTAAACAGCTAATAACTGCAAGCATACCTGCAGGGGAACGCTTCGAATGTCTTAATAACCTTCAAGAGCCTCTGTATTTACCAAATCTCACTCTTTGAAAAGATTGTTCATATACAGGGTATTATACCTACCAGCTTCTATCCAAGATTTTCAATAAGAATTTAGGATTCTATATTTTTACAACCCCAATTTTTGTTTTGTTTTTTGTTGCTTAGGTTTTTTCTCCCTTTTTTTTCTCTCTTAAAATTTTGAACTAACTAACACATCAAAAATTAAAATATTGCAATACATCTAATATAACATGACCGAGGTAGCAACAACATGAACTTAATAATGTATAAAGCATTCATTTGATTAATATTTGATGACAAACTCAAGTTTTATTATCGAATTGCTGATTTTTTTCCAATCTGATTAAAATCACCTGTTATATGGCGTAGTATGAAGTTAACAGAGCCTAACAGATGATTTTAATCAGATTGAATTTTTCTGTAAATATCGGTATAAATTCATTTCTTTGAGATAATAACTTGAGAAGCTCTATCGTCGACAGTCAATTTTTTTAATATTCGTCGAGCCAATACCCTCCTGGCTATTTTTCTATACAAAATTTTCTCACTAAATGATACTCGTAAGTTCTCGGAAATGAAATCAGGGTCAAAGATGTTCAAAACACAGATCAAATCTGTAAGTTGATACAACGTTTAGAGTTTGATGGAACAGAGTTAGCCGAGAACTATTTTCGCTTCAGCGCCATTCCTTCTCATAGGGCCTAACAGGGTGCTGAAGTTGCACAATTGACCCATGTAGGATGTTTGTAATGCGACTGTCGGGTCATTCAGCGATAGTTGCACTGACATTGACCATGATTATCCCCCCCCCCATTTTTTTTGTTTTAAACATAGAACAATTTATTACATGTTAAAGAAAATTTAATTCATAATAAATTTTTGAATTTTCATGTTATGTGGATCTATATGATGAATCTTTAATTCATCCAGATGTGGAAACGTGTTGAATGGGTAGTGCACGAGTTGATTTGCATGTGCTTACTGTCGGCAATATTTCCTTAGTACATACAACATACCTGCCATCTTTTCCTTCAGATTATTTTTAATTAAGAAATAATCAACATATGTGCATGCATTATGGTAGAATATACATAACAAGGCTGAGAAAAGTGTGGAAAAAATGATTAACGAATGCCAAATATTTTTCCAACATTTTTTTAATTCCAAGTTATATATTCCAACATAATATACAAACGTATATATTGATCACATGTAATTCAGAAAATGAATGGAATTTCAAGTCTACGTCAGTGTCTAATAAAAATCATCTAGATCATGCAACTAACTAAATTAAGCTGTTCTAGCTATTGCGCATGCAAACATTTGTTGTGTGATTCTCTGCTTTTATTTCTTCAACACACCAAAAGTAAAGCTGATGTCATAATTTCTGGACGTTGAACCAGTGGAGATGTTTAAAGTTTAACTTGGATAAATTTTGAAAGTTTTTATAGATATATATCATTGTATACACATGGTTGGTTTGAAATAAAGAAATGTAGGAAAGTTTCACTGTTGTACAGTGGAGTTGAGCATACAACAACAACAACAACAACAACAACAACAACGAGAGCAACAACAATAGTGACAACTTACAACAACAACAACAGATTTAGCTTACAATAAAAAACTAGTTTACTGTAAGTCAAGGATAGTCAATGTTAACCTTAGAATTTTAACCTTTACAAATAATATCATAATTGACCTAATAAGTGCTCCCTATATGCACTTTAAATATAAACTTTGGAAAATCTAGAGAATGAATTAAAATGCAGAACCTTTAAAAAGATCAAAATAGCAAAAAAATTAATCTTTTTCAAATAGTAGTTACAATAATTAGAAAATTTAGGTGAAGGGATATGGGATGGTTGCGGAGGACATTCAGATCAGGAATTTAAGGAAAAATTTGCGCTAATACGGAATGGTAGAATTTGGTAGGTCGATCCAATGAGAGATTTTTGAAGATTTTTTCAACTCTGAGGTTCATTAACTTTTTTTCTGGTTCATTAACCCTTTCACCCCTATGTAACTTTAGTAGACTCTACCATGCATTGATCTGGACGCGTCCATTATGGTCTACAGTGTTGAAAGGGTTAATTAAGACATCACAGGCATGTATTTCTATTATGTACACTAAATACTGCACAAAATGACATTAATTACGTGTTAGAAAATATTGAACAAAATAAATAAGAATTGAAAATGTTTCTTTATCACCTGATCAAATATCACAGTTAAATATGTCTATAACCTTTAAGGCATATTTAGACAATATACCACACATTAATTTGCCAGAGGCAGCAATAAAATGAAAAAATCAAAGATTTGTTTTGCATTTACACAAAAGTCATGACAACTGACCATCAAAGACTTTGAGATACACTGTGCATTAAACTTAAACAGGATTAGAGAATAAAAACGAATAAAAATTAAGGTACATAAAATGATGTTTGTATGACAAAAAAACAACAACAAAAAAATGAACTTAAACAGCATAAGAGATTTAAAATTAAGGTTTATAAAATTATGTTTGCATGACAAAAATACAAAAGAAAACTTAAACAGCATTTGAGATATAATTATTTTTACACCTAAGTTTCACCATATGTATTATAACTGATGAAGTTTTCCCGTCCTTGCGTATTGCAGAGTTATCATCTCTTGTGAGCAGGTATTGATTGTTACATCATTGGTTTGTGAGAGGAACGTCATCAATTTTTGAGAAAACGACGTAATTTTCTCACACAACCCGACGTAATTTTCTCACACAAACCAATGAAGTAACAATAAATACCTACTCACAAGAGAAGATAACTCTGCAATACGCAAAGACGGAATAACGGACACAACATCAAAAGTCAAAGATGTGCTTTTATATATACACAGTATACTGCTTTGCGGAGATGAAGTAAATGGTGGTATCTAAATGGTGAGATTTGCATAACCGGAGGGGTGGTCGCTTGAGCAAATAATACATGTACATGACTACTCGCAAAATTAAGCGCTTTTCAGGACTGTACAAATGGCACACAATACATTAAGGTAGACAATTCAACAAGACACTTTGATAGGGGCAAACTGAATGAGGCAAAACAATTCAAAATCAACGTTAACAGCTTCTGATAACTTTTCCCCTTTATTCTAACTACTGTATATACCTGAACATTTTCGCTGCAGGTTTATTTTCCCCTTTTTCGCCTCCCGTAATAATGGCATATTTTACATTACCACCAAATATAGATAAACAAAGTAACTTAGTGTGAAGGGCAAAATTAACCCGGAGTTATAGGCAAAGGGCAAAAAATTCCAGTATAGAGTGTAGGTCTTAACAGAAGTTTTCTTGTTTTAGTCCAGAAAATATCTCATCATATTAAACAAAAATAGTTAATAAATAAAGAAAACAAATCAATAAACAAAAATAAAACGAAACAAAAAATCCTTTAACGTATCACAGTATATCATCTGAGATTCTATCAAAATATGTTCACAATTGATTTTCACAGAATTTGATAAAAATAAATGTCACAGTCTTTCATAATGTTCCTGTAAAATTCCTGTGAATCCCTCTGTGATTTTCAGTGTCATAATGCCAATAATACAAAAACATGTTGAATGAAGCCGAAGCATGCATCTTAAATCTGGTATAAATAGGTGACATGCAAAATCAGTCCACTTTAAGCAGTCAAAAGGAAATGTTTGTTTTCTTGCAAAAAAAAAAGAAGAAAAGTGAAAATCAAGTCTTACGTGGAATTCCTGGTTTCGCCATGACGACCGTAATTTTGTAGCCATCTCCTTCATCTTCAAACTTGGCTTCGTGCATCTGTAGCAATAAATTAAAACTTTATCCTGACAAACCACATGACTTTAGCATATTTTTAATGTTCAAATAGTGTTTACGGAAAATTAAAATAGGTGAGGTATGATGTACAAATTACATTCATGCATTTCAAACTAGCTGGTCCAAAACATGCAATGCAATATTGCTGACAAACTAACAAAAGGTCCTAACAGGATTTAGTAAGTTTGTCAACAATAACAATGTCTGTTATAGGATTCAAACAATATTTGCTAAAATATTAATGGCATTTATAGATGTCAACCTCTGAAACTGCCAACAAGGGAGATCACCCTCATTCCATACCTCAAATGAGGGGCAAAGTGTGTGAAAAATTGTGGGGTGATTGAAAGCAATTTAATTACATTCATCACATTAATGTGTGTTAAACTATAATTGAGACAATACCTATTTATGACAGGGAGATGTTCAGTTTTCATCCACAGTTTTTATATGTGAAATCAGCAAAATCCCTATACACTTCTTGCATTAATTTTGCTCCAATTCATTTACCAATAATTTAGATCATTGTATATACCAGCTGTGATATTTTCACACTGTTATTATTTTGTCAAATGGTAAGGATTGGAATAAGTTTTTAAACATTTCAACATTATTTCTTGGGGTCTCTCCCCATGACAGCTTAATTCGTTGGCTAGTACTGTATTTACGAGGAAAAATAATTAACATGCCAAGAAAACAGAGATTAATTTGCATATATTATTTCTTCACTTGTTTAACAACATCATCTGGAAATGACAAGTTAAAACAGGAGAATATGTTGAAATACCTTTCCCATTTTTGGTTCAGAAACTCTCAGTCGGAACTCTTTGGTGTTTTTGGCGTATTCCAACATGTGTGCGTAAATGTGCATGATGTTATCTTTAAAATCACCTGGAAAACAAAGAATTAATTGTCACTAGCAGAAGAATGTAAATTAACCTGCTTTGAGTTTTGAGGTCGCTAACGTTTCATACTAATTTAAAACTTTTTAAACGCAAAACATTTAGAGTTGATCAACACTATTTTGGTGGGGTAGATTTTGATTGTACATATGTGTAAGATTACGGTTGTCTTTTAGTTTGGCACTAGAAGGAATGCACAATGGATGCACACTACTCTCTTTCCTGTTACAAATGGTGTCCGTGGTCCTTCCTGTGGCGGCAGGGAGTTAGAACCTGGGTTGTTGTTGTTTCGATCGAGGGCCAAAACAGTTAAAAAAGAGGTGGAGTACTGATTTTAATTGTACATTAGATTACGGTCGCCTTCTAGTTCACGCTAGAAGGGATTTTCCTTAAGCTCAGAGGTAGAGCGTCTGACTAGGTAGTCTGGGATCGTGGGTTTGATCCCCGGTGGAAGCACACTACTCTCTTCCCTGTTACAGTGGTTTGAAATTTCAGCATTTTCCAATCATAAAATTTAATAGGTTTAATAATTAGGATCACTTTGAAAGATCGATTCCTGATGATATTTGACAAAATTTCACAAAAAGTACCGTAGGTAACTTTTGTTCATGTGATAAAAGATATGATTAAAATAGGTTGTCAAAATTACCTTTGCCAGGACTGACAGCATTCAGGGCTGGGTCTTGATACATAGGATACTCAATCGCTGGTTTTTGGGGCGGAGGAGCCTCTACAGGTTTAGGGGGCTCGAGAGGGGGCTTTTTGTTGCCCATCATTTTCCTTATATCTCCAACTGTCACATATTTAGCGTCAGGGTTACAGGTCTGAAACGTGTAAACATAGATCTAGTCATTGAATGATAATGAAGCTAAAATCATATTTCATTAAATTAAGTATTTTAAATATTTGCATTATTTTCCTAATTGTGAGTCATAAAACATATAATCTGGTCCAATCTGGAGTGAACAATATTCCACTTGCCCGACGGATTGGTCTAGTTGATTTTACATTAGGTCTTGTATGAAAATTTTCAAGATTATTATTACAATGTTGGTGGACTGGAAGAACATTTCGACTCCGCTTGTGAGCTATATTTTTACATAGGAAATTTTACTACCCTGACAAATTAATGCTTTGTCTCCAGATATTACAAATATACTATACTTATTTTTTAGTACATGAGAGTATTTTTTTCAACATGTCAAATATATGTTTATAGTATAAAGGTTTTTATGTCAAAAATATTAATTTAACTTTATCGAGACTGTCTAGTGTCAATAATTTAATCTTCAATTGAATTTCTCAGATTTTTTTTCTCTTATTCATGATGAATACAGGTATTATAAATAACTTAGAAATTCTGAAGGTGATATACAAAGTGCTCCATCACATTAAAACACTTCATTTTTTTTCGATTGTCATGAACTTTAATTTTTTTTTCAAAAACACTGAATCCTTATGTTGATAATTTCAAATCTTTAAAGGGACAATTTATTGAAGTACTTTTTTTATAATGTTGTCACAAAAATTCTTCATGACAATATAGTTTGGTACTCTTTATGAACAATTCATGTCGAGAAATTGACAAGAGATCATGTTTTCTTGGCGTTTTCAATCATTAATGAAGAAATCCTTAACTGTACAGAATGTCTTTTCAGCCGAGGAGAGAATGTAAATTCTCACTTTATTCACCTAGCCTCTTTGGAATACATGTAAATGCATTTATTCTGAATCAAAAGCATCTTCCAACAACATCTCAAACATCGTTTCAAATAAGTAATCTATATTACGTTTAAACCTATATACTTTCTGCGGTTTGAAATTCTCCCTACAACACCCTCTCAGTGCGTGCATGCTCTAATTGAACCTATTTATTTTTAAATCAAGTCCAACTGTGAACAGAAATTTCTGATTAGAGGTTTATATTGTGATACTTATAATTCTTGCTTGCAATGCATTGTGTAAATTCAAGAATGCATTATGTGTGATTGAACTCATAACTGAAACTGTGTTGTCGGTCGACAGCTTGGTACCATACATGTTTACTTCACTGAATGGCTCGGATATTGCGCTATTTCGGTCTTAGCTATTTTTATCACTGGCTTTCCAAAACTGACCACAACTGGACTTTGGCTTCAGGTCATGTCATTATCAATTACGTAAAGTTTCATTAGGAGATAAATATATTAAGTATCAACTCGATTTTCTGGTTGTCATTTGACTAAATAGCCCCTTTAAGTACTGTCAACATAGCAATGTAATGTAACCTAAGGATATACAAACTGGACTTCGCCCATAGATATTTTCTTTTATGTTTATGAAGAAAAATAATTTTTAATACTCCTGCTTTGTTTAACTTGAACATTACAAGAAATATTCTCTCTGAAATGGTACTTGATCAGAAATAATTACCTTAACTGTAAAATTTGAAAAAAATATAATGCAGTCAAAATTATAAAACCATAATGTTACAACAAATTAATGACGACAAAAGAAGTATCAATTTCCTTCCTCCTGACCTACTTACATTAATCATGCTTTCTGTTAGGTATCCATACTGTGTTGGATAAGGGGGTGGGGGAACACTTGGCCCCACCCCAGGGATCTGTGTGGGTATTGCCCCTCCCCACACATTGATCTGGGTCCCAGAATAGTTTGTAGGATTAAAGGGACCGTCAGGAATTTGTGGTGCTGGAAGAAAAAAACAATATCTTCAAAATGTACCAATATATGGCTTGTTTGGAAGTTTTTATAACACAAAAAGATGGATTAATATATTTTTGCAATTGAGTTATAATTCTTCACCGATTATTTAATTTACACATGCTCAACTTGAGTAATGATTCATCAAACATAATTTTATCAATATAGAAAACTATTTCTCAAATGATTACAGAAGTATATTGCTTGTTTATCTAATAAGGACTCACAAGGGTATGACCCATCAGATGCTAAACCAAGCGTATCAGACAGAACCGCTTCACTGGCCCACGCCTCTCTAGGGGCTTTCGTAAGGGATTTACGCAGTGGAGACTTCGTACGGACTGGAGACTTGCTCTGTAACAAAACCATTTATACATTTGATCTTTTCCAAAAAGTAAATGTATACTTACAGAAAATGCAAAAATTAAAGTCAGAATGTTAGAAAATTGTATGTTAAATCAGTAATAACCATCTATACAGGAGAACTGTTTTAGCGTAAAATTACTCATTTTGACACCAATACCAATACAGGTAAATGCAAGGCTTGCATACATGTGGTAAGGTCAAATAGTCCAATGAAAACTTTGAAAATGTTGTTCTTTCAAGTCATGGAAAAGATGTGATTTTTTTTATTAATTTATTGACCGAGTAAAAAATTGGACTTAAGCACAGAATCTGAGTTTGAGTATCAAATGGATTCATGAATACGGGTCCAGGTCTTGTAATAATAATACAGTACCCAATTTCCTATATCATTGAATTTTACCTCAGAGAGTGCGAAATGTTTATTACACCATCTCCAAAAAGTGTATGTGGAAAAAAAATATCAATTTAATCAACAGATTAAATTCTTACAATTTTAATCTTGAACAAAAATATGCACAAATTAATCATTCACACTGTCACATTAATTTTTGTATAGATTTTTTTTGCTCAACAGGTTTATAAATAATTTTTGTTTGTACCTTTTTAGGAATTTTCTTCTTCTTAGTTTTGGGTTTTATTGTCGAATCGCTATCCTGGTCTGATGTGTCGAAGAACCCTGAGTTGTCGTCTGTCGTCGTGGTGTCCTCCGTGAGGTGCTGTGTTAGTCGGCCAATGTCCTCCACGTGAAACTGCTTGGACATAACATCACTCTCACGCAATCCATCTCTACAAAATACGATATGTTGTACTATCGTGTTATTTTATATATTTTTCTTTTAAGTACTATAGTCATACCAAATTTTACCCTTTTTAAGATACATGTATATGACAATTTTAGGTAATAAAAAAAAAGCTAATATTGAAACCAAGTTAAAATTATCCTTTTTAACTGAATGCAAAATGAGAAGTATGATTTTTTTTTAAATTTGGGTACAGTGATTCCATTGTCCTTGGGTGACATAATGCATTCTTTCAATCATTGTATCAAAATAATGTCCCCACTTTCTTAAAATTACTCAGAACAACTATAAAATTAGTAGTTAAAGGATGAAACCTATTTTTCTGTAATAAACAAAATGCACCTAATGTTAGGAACTGTTTTAAACTACAACAAATTTGACTTGTCTACTAAAGTAATCTACAAAAGATCTGGCACAGTGTCAAATCTTTAACAGTTCTGATTGGTCAAAGTGGTGAAATATACAGATTTGATTGGTCCATTTACGGTAGTGACCTATAACAGATTTAATTGTTTTTTATTTGTGGGATGTGCAACTGTCTGTCCTCTACCTTGCTACAGCGATGGTCTTGATTACCCTCTTGCCAGGTTTTAGGGTAAAGGGTCCGATGTATTTGAAGGTCACCTCTCGCCCAGCAACCTTGCGCTGGAACGGGTTTGGCTTTGTACCATCTGAGGTGAAAAATATCTTACATTCTGTCGTTTCTACAATGAAAAGAAAATACTTCATATGAAACTGTCATTTAAAATATAAAGACGTATTTAAAAGCAGTTAAAACCCAAACTGTTTATTTGATTTTCATTGTCATGTGCATGGTTACATGTATGCATTTCTATATTATTTAATTTACCGTTATGTTTATCATATATGTACAGAGCAGGACAAGTAGTTGTTAGTAATAGGTGACTCCCAGGATGTTAACTAGCTTACTTTCTTATACATCTTACCAGATTTGGGTTTTATTTTCAACCTGATTTATGTTACAAAGATTTCCTGATCTTTATATTTCGGGGGTTTCATGATAAACTACATGGAAATCCCTAATTTTTATGTTTGAGGGATTCCCTGGTATTTGCTTGGAGCATTCCATGATCTATGTTTTGAGATTCCCTGTTGAATATAATTAAATTAATATTACCGGTATAATATATCAGAAACTCACCTGTACATAATTCAATCAAGGTTGATGTGTCAATTTTATTTCCAGTCAGGCCTGGTATAGCTTTTCTGAGTGGAGCTATCATAGGGGGACAGACAGCCCCGGCGCTCGGCATGATTGTAGTTCACTCTTCAGGAGCCTCACAAATATTCTCAAATAGATTTGTCCTGAAAAAACAACAACAACATAATTGCATAACTTTGAACTCTGCAACTGACTGCAAGAACAGCATCAATCAAGCAGTAAAATATAAACTCTCTGCATCATTTTAATTATCAACCAAGAACAAGAGCTAATTCTAGCTTAATCCTTTCACCCCTATGTAACTTTAGTAAACTCTACCATGCATTGATCTGGATGAGCCCATTTTGGTCTACAGTGGTTTAAGATGACTTTGCACCTATAGCTCGATTTCAGTATCTGAAATTGATATTTTGTCACAGCCACTTATAACAGACTCATACATGTTTCATTTCTTACGATGAAAGATTTATCAGAATAAATAAAGGAACAAGTAACACTAGACACTAATAAACATATCAAAAAATCTGCGGACGAAAAGAAAATAGCTTCATGTATGTTAAACTGAATGAATTCCTAATTGATCCCAATTTAGGAAAATTAACATATAATATTTTAACTGTAAGGGTTAATGTTCCTGTTGACAACAAACTTTCACCTAAGTGCTGAAGTTCCATTTCAAAATTTCATTTAAAATGAAGACTTAAATTTGCATGGCAAGTACCAAACACCTTTTCCAATTGCCAAAACACATAGGTTCAAAACAGTCTTGGTAGAATGCAATCTTGAGTTAGAGACACATGCAAAAAGTAACTTACCTAAATCACTACCTTCAGGAACTATTATCATTTTTTTTACAACCTAATGTTTAGTATATGTAGACAGATTGATGAATGACCAGGATATTCAGTACTATATCATAGCTGTATACAATTTATCCGTTACTTTAACAATAAACACAAAACTAAGTATTCTAATGAAATATGTCAACATAGGTGTAACACTACATTACAGCGTTTGTGTAATGATAGTCATGAGGTATATGGAATTTTAAAAGATGTCATTCACTCATTGAATGAATAGTTCCCTAGAAGAGGAACATATATATACATGTATTTTTCAGCACATGCATGCATGCAGATTTTGTAGAAATTGCATGTGGATGTGTTATTTATTCTATAGGAGTAGACTTTTATTGAGCATGCATTCAAGTCAGATTCACCCACATGTCTTAAGGTAAAAAAAAAGATAGGGGAATATATATGTATATGTAATTAATTTAATATTTATTTTGTTCTAAGCCTGTCCTACGTTACTTGCCCCGCTCGATAATGTAGAACAATAAGTCAATACATTATTTTTCTTCCAACCTGCACCAGTTTATTGATATTGAAGTAAACAGGCATAATGGTGTTATTGTTTTCAAAAACAAGTACACATTGTCATCTAAAACTGAAATCGAAGTGGATATAGTCCAACAAATAAAATGTAAAGGGTTGACATCCAGTCCTAACCAATGTCTCTTTGTTGTCACTTGTATAAACTCGAATGTTACGTTTCATATAGATTGTATACACACAAGAAACATTCCTGAGTCGGTGATGAAAATGCTGAGGAAACAAGTCCAAACAGAATGAAGAGTCATTGATTTAAAGTATTTCGAAGCTATCTCTACCATACACACCCATTTGCTTTTTATCAAATGACATTACTCACCTTGATGTAAATAAAAAGATACGGAGAATTCGACGCTATCTCTCGTTATTATGATAATATTCCCAACTGTTTATGGTTGTTTGTGTTGTCAAGTCGCCATTTTGCACCTCACGCACCGAAGAGCACCGAGCACTTGCCGGAAGTAGTTAAACCGGAAGTCCCTTTGACCATATTGGAAGAATTTGGCCCAGATCTCAAGTAAGCATGGGGAACATCAATCGGTTAATATCATAAATGTGAACACCCATCATCGTCTGGTATATCAATGCTACATACAAAGATAATTATGTTGTCAAGATTTTGTGGTGTTAAATCAATATACTAGATTATAACATGTTTGTGACGACTTTGGTTTGTCCCTTTCTGTATGACGGGCCGTGTATGCCTGATAATACCGCCTTATATGTAGATTGTGTTATCTGTAGCGATTGTAATCACGACTTCATATGATTAACTGATTCTTATATATTTTAATGCTTCTTTTGATAAGGAATATTCTGGACGTGTCATCATTTCTTCTTATAAAGTAGGTAACATTGACATTTGCATATTAATATCGTTGACCAGCCCCCCCCCCCCCCTTCATGGATCAAATTTCTGTTGTGTAAGTTTTAATTCTTATTTGAAAGTGGTGATCTGATTTATTTTTTCAAATGTTCAATTTAGAAATGCCAACTGAAGCCGTAGAGAGACCAATGGAAGACCTGAAGCCCGAAGAGGGCTCTGCCTCCGGCACAGAGTCAGACAGCAGTGATTCAATGCCAGAGCTCGAGGAAGGGGATGCCGCACAGCAGAGCCAGGTATAACTTGTGTTTCTGCTTTCAGTTCATGATTACATGTTGAAAATCTGCATGTGTGTGCTAACATGTACACATAGTAATGTACATCCCTGCATGCAAGAAATTTTGAATGGGTCAAACCATTTTAGGACCAACATCTAAAGTTCTTGTTTAGTCTAAAAAAACAACCTGCATAATATTTTAATTGGAGTGCAAGGGGTTTGAAAACAAATTTTAAGTCGCTTGCCACTTAATCATTAAATATGATTTATTCCCATTATGAATTTGATCTTTTTACAGTTATAGTTTAGCTTGATAGAATGTGCATATTTTATTTGTTAGTTACCAGCGGCCAATGTTCACCGACTGCATTTCAAATGAGCAGATTTCTGCACACACTTGTCTATGCACACACTCGATCACAAACACAAATTGCTGATATTTTTTTTACAAATATTCATTCACGAAATTTTCACAAACCTTCTAAGTAATGTTTGATTAAGTAATCACTAGTTCATATCTGAAGATGAAAGCTATAATGATCGTATGATGTGGTAGATGTAGCCGCTGAATGAGTGTTAACATGATGATACAAAACAATGGCTGACGAGTGATTCTCATTAGAGTTATTCCCCATACATGTTCTTTTGGGTAATACTTGTTGAGTTAGCCACCGAACGCCTGGCAGTTCTCGTGGCGCTTCAAATGTTTTTAGAATCATTTGATCAACAAAACAAGACGTCAGAATTTGCAAACATTGTGCAAAACAGATTTCACTACATTTGTAAAAACAGATGCAAGCTTAAAAATATTTGCAGTTTGGGAAAATAAGGCACGTTTTTGCTAGGGGAAACGGCCTGTATTTGGCTGTAAAACTGAGCAAAAAATAACTGGTATGTAATCATTAAGGCTAAAGAAATGTACATTTAAAGTCAACTTAAAAATTTAAATCTTTGCAGAAATCTAAATCTCTAGTACATGTTTGAAATATGCCTGCTATGGAAATGTTATTAGATAACAAATGTACCTAGACTAGTTTGCACTTGGACCATTCACATTTATCACATTTTATTGTGTTGTAGCTTGCTGCAGCAGCAGGAATTTCAGAAGAGCTAACGAGCAAAGCAAAACAAAGTCGCAGTGAAAAGAAGGCCAGAAAAGCTATGTCTAAATTAGGTAAGCCTACTACAACTTTGAGATTTACACAGGTCAACACAGAAAAATGTTAATTGTTTCGCAGGAAAATCTTGATCATATAATTAACTATACAAGTCTAGATATAATTTGCTTGAATGCTTTCTCAGTGACTGTTCATTGAACTATAAGTTTATTGAAGTGCTTGTGATGATGAAAATCTTTCCCCAACTTATCGATATATGATGATGCCAAAGCTGTTTTTAAGCCAGATTGATCTGATGCAAGCACGTAGCTCTGTTCCAATGCGCTGTCAACTGTTGTACTGTTGTTTATTCATTTTATACATGTTGGTTTTATCTCTCCTGCAGGTTTGAAGCAAGTACAGAGTGTAACACGAGTAACAATAAGAAAGTCCAAAAACATTTTATTTGTTATCAACCGACCAGATGTATACAAAAGCCCAGCATCGGATACCTATATTGTGTTCGGTGAAGCAAAGGTAAATAAAATGTATTTCCATAGCTGTCATCACTTTTGATAAAAAAAGGGTTTGAGAACATAATGATCTAGGTGAATTGAAGAGACCAAAGACTGAATGAGAAGAGAAACAGCAATATATGAATGTTAATGGTTTTGGTGCTTGTTGAAAAAAGTTAACAAGGCAATACACTTAATTAGTATTTGTCTACAAAAATCATGTTTTTACCTATTTACAGATTGAAGATCTGAGTCAACAAGCCCAGATGCAGGCTGCAGAGAAGTTCAAGACTCCTGAAAACCCCATGAGTCTGGGTGGAGACAGTCCAAGCACCATTGCCGAGCCCATCCAGGAGGAGTCTGAAGAGGAGGGCGAGGTAAACTTAATTCTACTCACTGTGTAAAGACAGTTCTAGTCAAAACATTTTGAGAAAAATGAAGGAAACAAACCTGGATGCATAGAGATAATGGGAAATGTCAACTACTCTCAACGTGCATTTCATATACATCAGTGATAATTCTACCTCTTTCTCACAGGGACCTGACTGTGCTTGTAATATAATGAAACTATTACCAACACAAGGCATGATGTTTGAAGATAAATTGATTTTATGCATTCTTTTGGGAAAATACATTATCCAGAGGAAGGGGCCTAATAACGGTCCCAAATTGACCTTTAATACATAAAATGGCAAATTATCCCTTTACACGTTTCCATTTATTCTGTTTTTAGAAGCATTAGTGGA
This sequence comes from Mizuhopecten yessoensis, assembly GCF_002113885.1. Classification (NCBI taxonomy): domain Eukaryota; kingdom Metazoa; phylum Mollusca; class Bivalvia; order Pectinida; family Pectinidae; genus Mizuhopecten; species Mizuhopecten yessoensis. The sequence continues at coordinate 338,780 of NW_018480040.1, read as the reverse complement.
TGTTTCTTTCATGCATATTTTGAATTTCAGGTTGATGAGAGCGGCGTGGAATCAAAGGATATTGAACTTGTTATGTCCCAAGCCAATGTATCAAGATCTAAAGCTGTCAAGGCGCTAAAAAATAATAATAACGACATCGTCAATGCTATCATGGTAAGTTTTGGTAAACATAATCACAGTTTAAGATGTTTTCTTATCAAATGATTGACAGAATTTGCTAAAACAAAGAGGGTATTTTTAGAAGCTTTTGATGTTACACTTTTCAAACCTAACAATTACTGACAGAATTTTTGTGCCACTAATAAACATTTGAAAATTGATATCTCCATTTTAGATGTACCAAAAAAGGTATCAAGTTTGTGAAGAAATCTGAAATCACCAAGTTCAATAAATTCTCACCCCAGACAGAAAACATGAGTGAAGCTGGCTTTGAACTGCTGTAATTGTTAAAACTTAGATTAATTTTAAATATTTAGCCAGTCGTCAAATGTTATGTTTTCAACATAGACAATGGGTCTAGGAAACTTTGGAATTTTGACTTCCAACACCTATAACGAATATCAAGTTTAGTTGATAAAAACTTTTCCAAGTATCATATGGAAGATATGTTGTGAAGGTGTCTACCTGTCTTTGACAATGCAGGCATCTAGTCTGCACATACCCATTTATGTTCACTTGATATTGCCTTCAGACACAGTTTAAAGCCTAATAGTTACCAATTGGTATGTGAAATCTTTGTATTTGACTGTTTTTTTTTGTCGTTTCAGGAATTGACGATGTAACCTTTGCTGCCTCGATGTCCCCTGTTTATAGCTTCATACCCCATTGTGCTTGACTGACTCTTCTTTCATTGTGATATTTATATGTATAACGCCTAATAAAGGCATAAAACATTTTTCTACCATACCTCGTCTTTTTCTTGTGCACGTGTGACATGATTGTGTATTCAACTGTGATCTGGCAAACAGGTAGGAGACCAGGCCTGGATTTCTCAAACAATGTTGGCCAGGTTTTGTCCTTGAAAAAATAAATGAGCCTCTTCAAATAACCAGCAAGTGTTTTATACAAAACTACCTGTAATTAGTCGTCTTGGAAACCATGTGCTTTTTTTTATCCTATTCTGTATACAAAAGTAGATTTCACTTCAAAATTGCTATAATTGCAATACATTGAGATACCTTGACCGACATAAAAGATTTGAAATGACTTGACAGAACTTCCTGTTGGTGGCTGTTCTGGCCTCGATTGATAGATGTAGGTAAATCAATAAGTACCCAAAACTGCTCTCATTATCACAGGGACCTGAGAATTAATTACAGCTATAATCAAAAGTGTTCCGAGTTATTTTACATGTTTTAGGGGTTTTGATAAACTTCTGGCAATTGATGGTGATGTGTGCATTTTTACTACCGAAAGTTTATCTAAACCCATAAAACTTTTAAACTAAATTACTCCATAGTAGCTGTAAGTTATTAATTCAGTCACAAATGATGCATCAGGAAAAGCTTACAATATCCAAACACTTGCATACCAAACTTATTAAATCTTTTGGGAGGCCTTTTATAAAAACAAGATGAAGAAGAGAAACAAATTATAAAATTAGTAGACTTGTTGTTCTAGGGTGAATTACAAAGCAGTATGAGGCTTGACGTTGGTTTTCCAATTAAACAATGATTTGGCTGCTGTTTTGGCAATAACTTTTTTCAATTTAACTTGATTGATGTCACTTGGAATTATTGTATCGCTATGACTTGTGCTATTGAAAAGAAGTCTTGTCATAATACCGCGCTAGATACAACAGAATTATTGTATGCGAAAGCTGGGTATTCTATATGGAGTCTTTCTTTTAATACAAGTCCGCTTTTAAAGCATGTTCTAAAGTTGAAACTACAGTAGCCGGAGTTTCCTCTGGCCCTTACACAAGACCTTTTGACTTGTAGACGTCTGGTCTGGTGTTGGGGCCAGAGCAAACTCTTGACTAAAACTACAGGATCAAAATTTCACTTGATATTGACGAGATAATCACCGAAACGAAAATCAACTAGCATAAAAGGGAAGTAAATTGTGTCCTTGGACTAAAAAAATCAATGTGTGGGGTGTTGCTCGGCTACAGAAGCTTAAATAGCAGTTGAAAGAAATCTTTGATCCATGGTCCGTATGCTTTCTTGGTTTTTGGCTTTTTTGCATTTTCAGAAAATATAAAAGTGTCTGTCATCTGTACGTCAACAATTTTTTAAAACTTCTTCTTAACCACTGATTGGAATTTAACTAGGTTGACTGAAAGCATCCCTAGGTGATTGGGATTCAAAGTTGTACAAATGGTGGGGCTGAGGGGCGGGGCCAAAAGGAGGCAATTTGGCTATATTGCTTTTAAGAAACTTCTTCTCTGGAACTAAGAGATTCAAAATTGTACAAATGGTTGGTATGACCCCCCAGGGAGCTGAGAGGGCAAATTGGCTATATTGCTATAAACTCTTCTGTAGAACTATGCCATTGATATCGATCATATTTGGTCAGAAGTATTCATGGGAGGCAGGGATTCAAAATTGTACAAATGGTGGGGCTGAGGGACAGGGCCAAAAAGGGTTATTTGGCTATATTGCTTTAAGCGACTTCTATGGAACTAAAAGATGGATATCAACCATNGGGGTAAATCGGCTATATTGCTATAAACGACTTCTTCTGTAGAACTATGCCATGGATATCGATTATATTTGGTCAGAAGCATTCGTGGGGGCAGGGATTCAAAATTGTACAAATGGTGGGGTTGACCCCCCTGGCTAAGGGGTGGGGCCGAAAGTGTATTACTTGGAAATGGTTGAGATCTCCACCGTATAACAAATCTAATACAGAGAATATTTTGCCATGATTGCTTAGATATCCATGTGAGCGATAATGGGCCTCTTTGTTTCGAGTCTGATGCCTATTGTGCGTGTCACCACATTCTCTTAATATAACATTCCAGTGTCCTGTCGAATAGCAATATTTTAAGACCGATTTGAAATTTTATCCGTTATAGAAAAAGTAAAAAATGTAAATTTAAATTCAAAATGTTGTGTTATAAGAGAATATGATTCGTCATGAATATAATTTGACATGGATCTCAAAAAATATAAACATCCTTTTTGTGGTTCGCATTTCAAGTTATTACCGCTTTTCCGATTAACAGATGGGATAGTGACGAAACATGGTATACACCCCTCTCCCATTCCCACCTTAGCGCCAAGTTCTGTCAGTTTCATACATGTTGTTTTCAATGTTTTGTCCCCTTTTTTACGGGAAGTACTTCTAAAACGTGTATATTTCGTCCGTAAACACTACACTACTTTTCGTCCAATACAGTACATTTGGCATCAACAGGCGAAGAACAATTCCTCTTTGATGGCCACTACCGCATTATTTAAAGAACCTACCAAGTTAAACGTAGGGAAACGGCATCTCTACGACAATCTTAATTGCATCCTCGATATCCATGGGTTGAGTTCACTTGTAACGCTACCCCTGGACTATGTCATGGCAAATGGAACGCAGGTGGCAAGCTACTTGATCGATTTAAGACAACAAAACCCCCTTGAACAATCGCTAAGCTGATACCTGTCCTTTGAAGAGTACATTGTAACGACACCTGACTTCAAAGCCAGTCAATTTTATCGTCACGCTTGCTGAAGGATTGTTTTGATTTATCAAAAGATCAAACTAGTCTCGCTTGTATCATCAACAAGGTGGCCCAAACTGAACCTTCCATTTTGTCATGACATATTTCAGGAGTGTAGCAGAATGAAACTCGATACCCTAAAGTATCGAGGATAACTTGATCTCGGCTTTAGATTCAGTCAAACAGAAGCACCTTCTTTGTATGCTCAATTCTTCTTAAATGTCGTATTTACGCTGTCTTCTTAAATGTCGAAGTTACGCTTTGCGTTTCTCTGACACGATTTTTGCACAGTCATTCGTAACACAAGCTTTACCAGATAACCTCCTTCTAAATCTCTTTGACCGATGCTTAAAAAACATTGATAAAGGAGATCACCTCATGTACCAGCATCAGTTTGTTAACTGTTGGTTTAAGGACAATCTGATTAAAATCATATCCTACGTTCTCTACGTATCACGTTAGGAGTACCGGCTAACCACAGGGGTTCGTTACAAATTTCTAAAATAGAAATATGCTATACTGGTATGGGTCACAGCACACAGTATTTCAGACATTTGTAACGAACCCCTGTGGGCCAACAGAGAGAGCTATATATACCACAGTTCCTTTTGACAAGACGAAGCACTGGGTCGCGTTAGCGAATGTTCTATTGAAGTACCCCGAATGTCCACGAGCGAATAGATAATAACTTGCATCCTTGATACTCCAGGGGTAACGATCACTTACGCCCTCTGCACCACTGGAATATTGTCATGACAAAATCGAAGGCTGTGTATCACAGGGACCTAAGAACTTGTTACAGCTATATTTGGACCTAAACTAAGGTGTTTAGAGTACTTTATAATATGATCATTGGGGGTGGCATTTTTACCGAAAATCGATCTAAACCCCCAAACATGTAAATTTACTCTAAACACCTTAGTTTAGGTCCAAATATAGCTGTAACGAATTATCAGGTCCCTGTGCTCAGTATGTGTAACTTTGTGGACGAGACAAGAAGACTAATTTGAACATCAAAGGAATATTTTGCGGTAGCATAACGGTAAAATTAACCAGCTTTGAACTTGGGTGTCAACGTAGCTGTTGGTCAAGTTTATTATTTTTACCGGAGACCAATCGAAGAGCTAGCTACGTGCCCTTAATTTTGTTATGACATAGAGCGTTAATCCTGGAGCATCGATTTTTTTAGTACGACTCATGTGTAAGTAGGAGTACGGCACAATTTGATTTGCAGTTATTTCTTCAATGTTTGTCCATGGTCAGTTTCACCAGGAAATGCATGGCAAAAAGCTGATCAGAAGTATTCCGTGTTCGAAATTGTAAGCACGCATTACGTCGGTTCCCTTGCGGTGTGTGTCTACTAACAACCGATACCATTGGGGGTTCCCTATTTATATGGTAGATAACTGCTCCCCTAATTTCACGACATAGTAGATATGTTTCCTCCTTTGATCTGACAGCACTATTAAAACTGCTTCTGCTTATCTTGCGTTTCAGCGATGTCAACGGTATGCTACAGTGGTACAAAGAAATTGCTATAACTGTAATATGCTCCAGTATTCAAGGAGCAATGTCAATCCTGCATTTCATAAAACTATATGAGATGTAAGATCTCTTAATGTCATCCATTGTCTTTTTTGTATTATATCCAGGAGAGTGTTGAGGTATCACCTTTGGCTGTACAATACGTTAGCTGTACGATCGTCTTATAAGTGTTTAACTTATTGGACAATTGTGACATCACAGTCTCGAGAACAGATGGGCGGAGCCAAATATGAGTTATTAAGTGATAAAGATTGAGAACACAAATAACAAACATAGATTTTTGAAGTGTAATATTAAATCAAAATATCGATTGCTAGTGGCACACTTTCCGTAGAATCAAACAAATGGCGTCAGGACCACGTGTTGACAGCAAGCCTACTGCCTTTTCTAGCACTAGATCCTCCATAGATTCCGAGAAGACTTATATTTTTTGGCATTTTGTTACAATCTCGAGGTCACATTATAAAGATATCTTGTACAGTATGTAAGATATATCTTTTACAGCTAATGTGATATCTTATAAAGCATATCATTTGTTTTCTATATAAGATTTCTCATATACTATATAAGATTTCTGATATACTATATAAGATGTAGTTTCATGTAATTGGGGATCGACATTGCTTCTGGAATAAATGTTAAATTGGCTTGCCATACTACAGGAACAATATTGCGTTCTGGTCAAATCTGAATCGTGTAAATCTTATATTATAATTAGTACCCTTCTGCTAATCGTGAGCAAGTGACACAACTATCTGTACAGGCAACTCGTCTATCATTGATTGTATAAGCTTTCTTCCACAAAGGTACAGTTTTACGTAGTAGTTTATAATTAATGACACTTAACTACATCAAGCAACGTGAACGCCTATCTTAAGCATACTGCATATCGGGAAATCTTCGCTGCAGTTACATTTTTGCCTTTTCGCTCTCCGTGATCAGGGTGAATCTGTCACGACAGTGAAAACAAGTACACAAGATACTTATCATCCTATTAGCTTGTGAAGGGTGAAAATAACACTACACAAAAACGAATTTTACCAGTGGAGTGCGAAAATTTGACAGGACGAAATTTTCCCGGTATACAGTACACTGGAATTTGAAATGTTAGAAATGACATTCGGCCGAGTTATGTAACATCGGAATAGAACACTTATTATAACATAAATAATGTATTGTATTTAACAGTGTGTGGAATTCTTGAATAGAACAACAATGGAACAACAGTAATACAGCTACTGTTTCTGCACCGTGTCACCCGACATCGACAAAAATCAATTATTACCGCGGTCTTAGTCAATTATTAAGAATCACAACAAGAAATCAATCATCGTTACATAAATGTGTATATCGGTTGTATTAAAAAAAAAGACGAAACGCATTGATAAGAGTAAAGGACGTGAAGCAGGAACAGTTGAACTTTGCTCATGAACCAATTTTAATCAAAACAGGACGCCACTTTAAAATACATGTTTCATTGCCTTAATGAATACCAGATACGTTATTGGTATACCTCTAGTTGCTTTTTTTCAGGCACGTAACCACATCGCATCATATCGGAGCCAAACTACAGGCTGATACGCGAGAATCGAGTCGTACGCAATGGCGGCACTGCATGTTTCTCTCGTGATGTTTTGGCTCGTGGGATATCTCAGAGGAGGTAAGTTCCTTATTGTTTAATTTTCGAATAACAAATAATTATATATTTTTTACGATATATGCACACTGGTACTTATCTAATCCAACACCATGCGGTTCCAAGATGAGCGTAAAAATGCACGCACACACGCACGCACGCATGCACAATGCACCTTTACAGCCTGGTAATGCAACTGTAGGTACAGTATGCCAAACAAATAATTACAGTGCGCCATGCAGCTGTTTCGTCCTTCTAGGACTCATTGGTGATGCTAGGGGCTAAAAACGTGTAAATCCAAATTGGTCTGAACTTATTTTCATACAGACAGGGAAGTGCATAAAATTCTAATTTAATGAATTTCACAATTTAGAGAAGAACTGGTTAAATTCAAATTAAATGATACGAAAAGTGTGTATATTATAAACTACAATTCTACTACTACTACTACTACTACTACTACTACTAATAATAATAATTCGAGGTTTTTATATACCGCTTTATCACAACCTAGTTCGTAGGTCGTCTCAAAGCTGTTCACACATTATTATCCGTGGTTATAGGGCCTTTGAAACCAGCCAATATCTGGCTCAACTCACTGGGGAGCATACAGACGGTGCTGCCATTTCGGCGCTCACAGCTAGCATTCTACAATCATTTACAGCTGAGTAGACTGGAACAAGCGAAGTAAAGTATCTTGCTCAAAGATACAACACAGTGCCGAGACTCGAACCCGCAACCATTCAGTCACGAGCCCGGCGTCTTACCACTAGTCTTACCACTAGACTACCGTGGCTAGCAATTTTACCTCGGGGACTAAGAAACTCCACTATTAGAGTCTATCAGCTGGGCTCATTCCCCGAACACCAACTCTGGAGAATTGAAAGGAAGGTGTTTATATAGGAAATCCTTTGAAGTTTAGTTATAGCCTGTTTCAACTAAGAATGTCAACTCATTTTATAGATATGATACTAAAGTCAATAATAAAATGGATAAAACGTTTTTATTTCCTACATATAACTGTAATACACATTTAATACAGCACTAAGTAATAGAAAATAATCATTGAATATTATTTTTTACATTATATGAAAAAGAAAAATAACATTACATTATATGAAAATCAAATTCCTTAATTTAAGCCACATTGATACTAATGTCAGCAATAAAATACAGTTTCTATTCCTACATTTAACAGTAATACACATTTAATACAGCACTAAAAGATAATTATTAAACATAAATATAAACAGTAAACCTTTCTGGAGCTGAAATAGATGAAGAATTTTGCCTGAATCATGATGATTTTCGTTGGAATGGATTTTTGGAATTCAGAAGTTTTGCCAAAAAGTATAATATCTTCCTTTATTTCGAATGTTTGGTAAGTTTTTAAGTATATCCATCTACGTATGTCTTTCCAGAAGTTATTTGTTATTTGACACTGTTAAAAAAGATGTTCTGTAGTTTCTTTGCTTTCTTGGCATAAATTACATAAATCACATTGTTTGATTCCAATTATTTTCAAATAATGATTAAGTTGAAGTATTCTTGAAAGAAGCCTGAAAGTGAACCATTGAATGCTAGTTTTAAGTCCATATATAAAGTTTTCTAAATCAATCATTTTGAGTCCACCCTCACTATAGTCTTGAACAACTGTTGAGCGTTTTATTCTATTAATTGTTGATTGACAGACAAAATTGTATTTTGTTTTGTTCAATGATTGAATTATGTCTTTACTTGGAGTAGGGAGAGATATAAACAGGTGATTCATTTTTGCAATGATAAGAGATTTAAGAACAGTTATTCCCCTTATAGGTATTAAAATTCTTCTTGACCATTGATGTAACTTGCCATCTATAATACTAATAATTTTGTTGAAGACCATGTCTTCTAAATTGAAAGAGAAATCAATCCCAACTAAGGTAAATTTGGTTTTTCCCCATTTTAGTTTCCACCTTCGATGGTATAAATCAGCACTAAAGTTTTTGCTACCTATTCAAATAAGATTTGTTTTTTCAGTATTTACCTTTAACCCTGGTATTTTAGCATATTTATCATATAAAGATTTTGCGCCATTTAAAATAAAGGATGTGTCATCAGCGAACTGTGAGAGCCTGTGTTCTTTGTTATTTATGTTTATGCCCTTAAAGTTTTTATTATTTTCTACCATGATAGCTAATATTTGAGCTACCAAAAGAAATAAGTAAGATGATACCGGATCCCCTTGTCTACAGCCCCTTTTTATGTCTACAAAGTTGGATAAAAACCATTCTGTATGATAGCCTAGGAAGTATTTGTATTAAAACATAACAGATAATAATATCAAACTGAAGTCACACAAGTGAAACACAATTCATAGAAATCTGAAAATAAGTACAAGTTTAACTAATATATGTAATACTTTGTTTTTTATAATGTTTCAATATCATGAATGTTAAAGTACTGTATTTGTTGTATCTATGATTGATATGAGCGGACGCTGACCATTAGTAGGAGGTGAGAAGGTCAAAAGTCGTATGAATTTGTGGCTATTTTTAGCACCCTATATAAGTATGTGCACTAGCTGACCCTAGGTCACTAGCCTGCTGAAGATGATGGAGGAACAAGGTGTGTACCTTCTTTTTACATCATGATCTAATTTTGAAAAATATCTAAGTGAATTTTATTACCCACCACCTCCCCTTCTTGCCTCCTTCTCAATATGATTATTACTTCTTAAAGGGGCGTTTTCTTACCCCATCTAAGACTTTTAAGTACATTGGACAAAAACTTTAAAAGATAAAGTTTTTATATAAACATGTCGTTTTTAATAAAAACGGCCATTTTCAATTCATTTGAAGTGTTCTAGTTGTTTATGCACTTAACATGTCTTACAAGCTTGCCATGGTGATATTTACTTGGAATCAGGCATAATAATTGTAAGAAAATGCACACAAATCTGAAAATACAAGTTTAACTAATATATCATAATAAATATATGACTGATTCTGAAAACTGTTCTAAATATTAATTATTATTTTGCAATTATTAACAGTTATTGATTATCTGATTACTTATCAGAAGTTGATTTACCTGTGCAAATTACCTGTACACCATTGGCGTCTGATTGATGAACGTAACACACGCACGCGCACACATGTGATTGCACTTGTAAATATCTGGTAATAGGTGCAGTATTATAAAGTTGATGGATTTTACAGAATGTCAGAATAATTGGATTTTATTTGGTATTTTGTTACAAGAAAAAATACTATTCTTTATGTCGGCTATCCAAGAATGTCTGAATAATCATGGGCCCGATTAGAAAACGTTCGACGTACATGAATAAATAAGTTGAACCACAATAGTCAAATTCAAGTCGCCATAAACTGCAAGGGCGCTTACAATATATATGCAATATTTAAATATATACAAAAACTTCGAATAGCGCAATCATAAGTTATCAATAGATGCACATATAACAAAATCTTAATTTGGATTTATGGTCACAGCTTTATTGAATAGATATAGCGGCCGGTCTGCCAATAGACCATAATGGCACGCCATCAATAATTTTTTATTTCAATCAACAATTTAATTGATTGATTCTGGGAACCAGTTCTCAACCAATTAAGCAATATAATTCAAATCAATTAATCAGCTGATCCTGGGAAACAGATTTCAGCTGACTACAAATCAATCAGATGACAATAATGATCAGTTGATACTGGGAAACAGATATCAACTGATTCACATCAATATAAGCAATATAAATCAATCACTATAAATCAATAACTCAATAATCAATGAATGAACAAGTCCAATGAGTTTATGAAAGCTTGTACCGCGAAATCTGCCATATGAACGAGTTGCCCACAAGAAACTCGTTCACCGCCAAACGAAGACAAAAGAGGAGGCGACACATATCACGGTACAAGGCTGTGACCAAAAACCCCAACATGTTGCCATTGTCCTATGTTACTTACTATGCAAGTGTTAATTAGTAGCTGCTTGGGAAGAACCGATTACTTGTTGTTTTAAAACTCTCTAAGGCACCTTGTAAAGTGTTAAGAAATAGATCATTTCCCAGGGGTGACAAGTGTACCCCGTCTGCATGGAAAAATTGGTCATCTAATTTCAAATCAGGATAATGTACCACAGCTTGCCCATGTTGTATCATATGTCCAGAGATTGCACTGTTCAATCTCTTTCTTACTTTTTCCAGTGCAGATTGACTTTGGGCCCCCCTCCAAGTCCTTCGTGGCAGAATATGCGACCAGACCAATAATGTCCCTGGGAACTCTGCCATCAGAAAATCCAATAAATGTTTTAATCTTATTCTAATGTGTCCAACCCCAGTGTTACCTATGTCATTACCCCCACAGTGTATGACAAGAATTGACGGTTGGTCAGTTTCAAATTTCCTCAAGTGCCTAATTTTACTTTTTACATCAAAAATGACCATACCTCCTTTGAACTGCCACCACAGTGTTAATCCAATGCGAGACAGTCCAAGGTGTACCCCGCCAGGGCAAACACGACTGTGGACAAAGGCGTGTTTGATGATAGATGACCCTAGAATCCAGACCTTCCCTGTAGTACCTACAAATCTTAAAACGCTTATTAGCGTTGGACAACTAATTGTTGAGTTGGAATTCTGATGTACCGTTTGTAGGCATTGGATTTCCACCTACCAAATTTCATAATATCTTCAGGAGACATATTACATAGGGAGGCAGATGTAGTTGCACCAATTCTGAATGAATGGGATTTGTAAAATCTGCTGTTACGGCCCAGGATAGTGCATGCTTTAGAAAGGACACTAGAAAACTGGTATCTTGTCAAAACTCGGCCCCCAAAATGACAAAGTAAAGGACCCTGGCATTGCGGCCTAATTGTCATATACCTGCGAAGGTTACCGACGGGACAGTAATGGGTACCATTACTGGGCAGAATGATAGTAGCACCTTTACCATACTGATCATTTTTTGAGGAAGATAGGTGTATTGTAGCCGCACTTTCCTGAAGTGATACTTGTGAAACTGTTACAACCCTGTAAGCCATGTCCTTACTACTGACAGTGATTTCTCCCACGCGAAAAAACCCATAGAATGCTAATGAATAGGCACAACTAAACAAGACAACCTCATATCGGGAACTGCATATTTTTGGTAGTACAGCTATAATGTTAGCTAACAGATCCACCGTGATAGGCAATCTTGCATCACTAGCCCCAACACTATCTCTCCTTACTCCCTCCATTAGCTTTTTGATAATAAACTGTTGGGTAGGGTCACCATGACCTTTTATCTTGCAATTAAAACTCAAACCAGCAAGATGAGTTTTAATTGTGGAGTATGAGTAACCTTTTTGAGACATGTAAGCAATATAATGCATAACTTGTTGTGTGGGAGTGGGCTAGGATATATCTAGCGAATATTCCTCCTGAAACTGTCGAAAACTTTTCAGAGCCATTGCATAAGACCCACTTGTGTTTTTTGAAACAGATAATTCAACTAATCTGTTGACTTCACTGTCAAGAGTGTTGAGAGGAACCCCTCCGGTATCTTTGCTGGCTCCTGGTTTGCCCAAGGCCGTATTTCTCGAAATCTTGTGAACTGAAAACGAGACAATGCATCAACAGCTGTGTTACGCACCCCAGGTACATGTGTGGCCTTAAATTGAATGCTGTTGTGCATGCAGTGAACTAATAGCGGCCTTACCAAGGACATAACCCGTGGTGACTTGGATGTTTTCTTATTCAAAATTGTAACTAAACTAATATTGACTATGTAGAAATTGATCTTCTTAGACCTGAACTCTGATGACCAAGTTTGAACTGCCAATATAATAGGTACCAATTCCAGAAAGGTTATATCTCTCATGATAGACTTCTGCTGCCAGTCTCTTGGCCATTTGAATACAATCCAATTACTGCCCCAGCAGGCACCACAACCCAGCTCCCAGTTTCCTGTACTGTCAGTATATAGTCCCAAATCTACATTACTACTCCAGAAGTTTTCCAAAATATAACACTTGCCATTGAATTTATCTAAAAATTGCAACCACATTTCTAGGTCAGCTCTAATTTCGGTAGATATTCTTACTCTATGGTAGTTTTTTGTTATGCCCGACATTACGTCAAAAACACGCCGAATGAAAGCTCTAGCTATTGGTATAGCATTAGCACAAAATGACATTATCCCAGCCAAAGATTGTAGTTCCTGTAATTTCACTTTTTTACCACTACCTAAAACCTTCAAAATCTCTGTCCTTAGAACCACAACTTTCTCCTGCGGGACCCTAATTGTCATTTCCATAGTGTCAATTTCAAGACCTAAGAATATCAAAGTTGTAGTTGGACCCTCAGATTTCTCCTCGGCAATAGGTATACCAATCTCTTGACAGGTTTCCTGAAAAATGGACATAAGCCTAGCACATGTATCTGTTTTGTCCTTTCCAGCAAATATGAAGTCATCTAAATAATGATCTAAACATTGTTCACCAGACTTCTCCTTGACAATCCACTCGATGAAAGATGAAAATTTCTCAAATAAACTACACGACACCGAGCAACCCATAGGTAAACATTTGTCCACAAAGTACTTGCCTTGAAACTTAAAACCTAACAATGGATAGTCAGCTGGATGTATAGGAAGGAGACGAAAAGCAGACTTGATATCCATTTTTCCCAACAAAGCACCTTTGCCTAACTCGGCTATCATCTTTACCACTTTATCAAATGACGAGTATTGCACTGAAACCATATTGGGGTCAATATTACTATTTACACTATTCCCCAATGGCCATGAACGATGTGTTATTAGCCGCCTCTTCCCGTCCTTTTTGGGAACTATTCCTATGGGGGAACTATTCCACTGAGCCATGGGTTTTTCATCAAAAGGACCTGCCACTCTACCTAGTTCTACTTCCTGCATAATTTTCTGAGATGTCTGCACCGAAAATACGGACGCAGATTTCAAATTTGTTGATTCCCTCGGTATCCTTGGGCCAAGATAATGAAGTCTGAAGCCATTCTTAAACCCTTGCAGAAGATGCCTCCCAACAGACACATTCGGGTACTTTGCAACCCAGTGACTAAGAGCTGGGATTTTTATTGGGGTTTTTCCCATTGTCCATAAACCCTGTTTGGGCCCCCTTTTGCTTATTTTGCTGTTGTGCATATTTTTGGGTGTATGAATTTGATTTTGAGCGAAAAGAATAGGGATTGTTATTGTTTGCCTTAAAGCAACTTAAACTGGCATGGGCCCCATTACATTTCATGCATTTATGAGCATATGTACACTGTGAGCGGGCACAAGTGCCCTTATAATTGAAATCAAAACATTTTTGGGGATTTTGATTCAGTGTCTGGGGAATGGCCTGCCTCGAGCTCTGTGGCTGCATGTATAATAGGTACAATTCATTGTCAATACTGCCCCATGCTTCGTGGGGTTTATGTGACTTTCTAAGCCTATATTGCTCATCATATTTCAACCAGTCTGTACCACCACATCTTTGTGCCCCTAGGCGAACAATCTGCATGTATTTCAGCAGCCCATGTAGTTGCTCAGGATGAACAGATGTGTAGGTACTTATATATATAATAAATGCATCTGTCCATTTACTGATATCAGAAATTTTTGGGGATTGTGTTTTGGGTTTAATTACCAACTCCCCATCAACCAAAGATATTCTGTGGGCATGGTCAGATTCCCCCATGGAGTTAGACAACAAGAGTGCAAGCTCAATATAATCACCATTGGTGATTTTTTGCTTGACGTTAGCTGCTACGTGCAGGCCTAAATTGTCATGCACACTCATTATTGGGATTGGCATCGACATACCCAGTTGAGATACTGACGCTTCCTGTACTGGCTGTTCATTCTGTACATGTACAGGTGGTATCTGTGGATTCCCAGCTGCTAGCTGTTCATTATGTGGCTGACCCGACCCCGACTCCGGTTGCTCCGGTCGACCGACTGCCCTCTTCCTTTTTTTAGGTCTGTACATGCTCACTGATTTCCTCGGATGGCTCTCTTCGAAATTGGTTCTCATTTAACAAGGGAGATAACCCCTTATAACTTCCGCCAAGTAGGCTTCAGGTTGCACAACACCAAATAAGCATGCGCCCTCTGATAACGGCACTATATGGTGTATTGCCATAAGTGCTATTATCGCGATGTTTGAAGTGCAAAAAGCGCTAAAATTACCCACTGCATTTTGTAATAGACATTAAATGTGGGAATCCCTTGCAGAATTTGGATTTTCTTTTGTTCGCTTTCCATGGAGACACAAACGCATCGAAAATAAGTCTTCTGCATCTATTGCAACATTTGGGATTTTTTCATGTTTCATTCTACTCCAAAGTATCTTCTGTTTCCTGGCGACTTGCTTGACAATACCTTTGCTTTGCTTTTCAGCGTTGAACGTTTACCAAAATTGCAAACAACCATAATTCTATGACTTATCTCGCATGTGATGTTTATTGAATACTTTCTCAATAGTGTTCATGGCAGTATAACAGTTAAACTTATTTGTACCATTCACCTTAGTGGAAAATACCACTGGACAAAATATACTTGGTGATCGAAAGTATAGAGCGCGACTATAAAAGAAGCACAGGCGTTTTAAAATTTCAGTAAATCTTTCATTTTTGTTGAGCCCGAATTTCATGGTTTGTTATAGGAATAATAAATTTTGAAGAAGAGGTGTTGCAATCAATTCTTATATTTAAGATGAACACATTTCTCCGGAGATGTGTAGTTCATAGATCTGTTTACTTAATCCATGGAATAAGATTAATGCTTATCTAAAGGATTTTTAGTGTAGCGATCATGAATATAAATACTATATCGGCTAATATACGAAATGTTATTAATAGTAAACTTATAAAAGAATAAACATTTGTTTGTTTTGTGGTGTTTCACGTCCACGTAAACAGCCAGGGCCATATCAAGGAAGGAGTAGGGAAGAGTAAAAAGAAAAAATATAGATTTAAAGTGTTGCAAAGGGGCGATGGGAATTTCAATGTCCATTTAGGCCCGTGATTTGTGTCATTTGGACTGTTTTGTCTTTAAGTAATTGTATGTTACATTATGTATACTGAGGTTATTTTGCTACTTTATTTAGCATACATCGGTTGCTATGTTGACAACAGCGACCGACTTTTAAAAGGAAGTCGTTACACAGACCCCCAACTTACCACAGACAAGTGCATTCAGGATTGTTTTCAGCGAGGCAACAAGTTTGCTGGCACACAGGTAAGCATGCTACCGTTTCGTAAATGAATACATGAACATTGACAGATGTTGCCTGGTCCGACTAACCGATCACACTCACGGCCGGTAGAGAAAGAAATGATTCAGATGCCAAGCATATGATTATCTTTTTTTTCCAATAGGATTCTAATCAGAAATATAATTTCATAAACCACATTTTGTAATTAACATATACGTGAATAGGATGTTTTTTGCAGTTGCCGGAAGAAAATATCATGTTTCGAAACATAGACGTAATTGCAGTAAAAAGAAAACAAAAACAAAAGCGCAATAATAAAAAGTGTCCCGTAAGAAAGCGTGTCTTTGTTTAATTATGTGTATTCTGTTAAGGACCCCTGTCTCACTGCACTGGTTTTTTTCATATATACACTAACCGTCCTCTATTTTCCTTATAAGTACACCTGTAGTAATAGTAACAGTCTAACGTTCATGATTGGAATTCGGGTTAAGTCCCGTTTACTTTTTATTTTCAGAACGTTGTCCATTATTTCATTTATACTATTTTTCATAACAAGTCCCGCAAAATATGATTTCTAGCCAGAAATGATTTATCAAGGTAAGGTCATGAAGGCAAACAGCTTCCTTAAACGTGTGAAAAAGACTGTCATGTTGTGCATTTCATTAGCAAATAAATATCATCCAAAAGTCATTGAATTAGCTCACCAGTTTCGATGTATCAAAATATTTTTGGTATTTATGTATACAGAAAATAGCGCTACTACAGTAGTTTAATTATTACCGTTCAAAATAAGTCAAAATCAATATATTCATATTTTCGATAACGATTTAAACAGTTTTGATCTATTCAATGGGAGCACAAATCATTAAAATAATTACAATAATGATTTTCATATTTTTTATGCAAATTTCAAAACATTGGCATAAAGCAGAACGTACGTACAGAAAATGATATTGACAGAAGTTTCAATATGAAAGTATAAACTATAGATTGTTTATAGTAATGTTTCAACGTATGTTTATATTACATACAGGTTAATGAGACGCGTAAGGGTACATTCAATACAAAAAAAAAGAATCTATACGATTTGTAAATTGTACATTTGATCTTATTCATGTTTCCTCTCGAATCATCTAAATTCACAGTCATATGTATATTTCATTATTATTGTTTTAAGGGGGAAGGCGAACTTTAAGTTGTAATAATTTGTGTCAAATCCCTTTTGTATTTTTGCAAATAAAATATGTTTAAATCAGAAAATGATATCGTAATTCAACTGAATAATAAGATTCTTTAGGATGCTCATTAATGTAAACCTCACTTTTAAAGGGTAGCAAATCTTTTTTTTTTGTCTTATCAAAAATGTTTATTTTCAAAATTAATCATCAAACGTAAACCAAATTTGAGATATATGATAGTATATCTGATCAAAAGTAAGAAGTAATACATTAAAGAAATTCGATATTTAAATAGAACAATAGGCTAAGTATCTTTGTCTCTTTAAATGTTCGTGGTATTGATATTCGTTACAGTTCGAAAAACAATGCTTTTGTGGAGAAGACATCGACTTAACCAAGTTGACTTCGGAAGATGCGTGCAACCTGCCTTGTAGTGGGAACGAAAGCGAGATTTGTGGAAGGCATTGGGCATTATCAGTGTACAGCACCGGTAAGCTATTGATTGAGCTTATATTGTCATTCTATATATTGTTATGTCACATTTAAAGGGTATGAGGCCTCTTTTATGTCCAAATTGCGTTTTTTTTTATGTTTTATGATTCTAATGTAAGAATGCGGATTTCCTCATGCAAAATTCCGGTGACAGATGTCAAGGTTCAATGTAGTATCATATATGTTTTAATATTCTTTGGTTTATTATTAAAATTGATGCTTAATTCATTTATATGTTTTTCCCATATGAATGTATAAATTGTAACAATTATTCAATATTTAGATATGCAATTAAAATTAACCATTCATTTATTCTGTATTTGCAAGTTTCACCCAAACAACGAATGACAAATAAAAAACGTAAAGAGTATACAATAAATGTACATTGTTCAGTGGAAATAAGAAATCAAACAGAATATGTTTCCTTTTTTTTTTATCTTGTTTATGGAATAAACATTCTGAACGACTTTGTACCTTATCACTGAAGGTAATCATATGTATATTATCTATAGAAATTCAGTCTGACATAGCGTCACCCCCTTTACATGTTATGGTGTCATTCGAACTCTAGTAGCATAATTATCCCCATGATTTCATCTGACATGTATGTGTTGTTATTATCTATATTATAGTGGTTTTTTTTTTATAATACCTTTTCAATGACAACAAATCAGCATTTTAGATATATATCTTGCACTGGTGTCAGAAGCATTCGATAAAAAACTAGTATGTAAAAAAGGAAATAAATTAAAGCATGAACTAACATGGAAAATGAGCAAAGAACTACATACATTAGAAGTGTTGACAAATAATATTTTTTTTTAATTTTTATTAGCATTTTGGCACTACTAACTATACGAATATCATTTAATTTTAATATGCAGAAAATTATCATATTCTGAGAGTAAAATACATAAAACCATATTACTGGCGAAATCCTTCAATGTATAAACTTGTACAGTTACTAAGTGTTGATAATATCAGCGTAAACTTGCTAGATATATTTTTGAGGCAAATAAGGCACGAGTGACGTAAACATGCATATCAATATAATTTAAATAAATGTGTATGTATGTATTATTGACATTTGTATCATTACGGATTACATGTTGTTGTTGTTGTTGTTGTTAATGTCAGATGATGATGATGATAATGTGAGAGCGTTAATGATTGTTGAATGCACAATAATGATGTGGGAGTGATAATGAGTGTTGATTGTACAATACATATATGTATATATCATTTGTAATTTAATGTAAATTATAGTTATCCAATAAGTTGTGAAACTTAAGGAATAAAAATTGAATTGTGCATGTGTGTGTGTGTGTGTGTATGTGTGTGTGTATCATATTGTATGTTGTCTCTGTATTGTTTTGTATATATGTTATAACTGATAAGTCAACCGACTTAAAGTAATAAAGAACTTAACTTAATTAAAAATATAGACATCGCTCAGTGCTGGTTATTACTCGATGCATTGATATGCGAATTCGCAATCTATTGAGGTTAAATAAACCACGTTCATGTCTCGTTTTGATCTGTTTAGAATTTCATTTAATAAAAGACGTTATAGTCAAGTTTAAAAGTGAAAATAAATGTGAACAATTCGTCAACGCTAGATACCTATATACAATGTTTAGAACATTTGTATGCATGTGTTTTTTAAAAGACATCGACAGCAATTTAAAATTTGAAATATCCAATATACGATGTATTTCATGCATCATGCGTTGCCAACATTCCTCCTTTTCAAAAATCGGAAGACAAATCACTGAGAAATTTGTTTTTGCTTTCAGGTTCAACCATCAATTATATAAAAATCAAATGTAACGGCAAAAGTGAAAACAATTCAATTGCTATATCAGTTTCACATGGATACCCATACATAGATACCTTTTGTAGAACATTTGTATGCATGTGGTATCTAAAAGACATCATTACTGATGGTAGAACTGTTCAAGTATAGAGTTACTGATGGTAGAACTGTTCAAGTATAGAGTTACTGTGTAGAACTGTTTAGGTGTGGAGCTATTGAGTAGAACTGTTCAGGTGTAGAGTTACTGAGTAAAACTGTTCAGGTGTAGAATGACTGATGGTAGAACTGTTTAGGTGTGGATTTACTGAGTAGAACTGTTCAGGTGTAGAGTTACTGAGTAGAACTGTTCAGGTGTAGAGTTACTGAATATAATTGTTAAGTTGTAGAGTTACTGAGTAGAACTGTTCAGATGTAGAGTTACTGATAGTTGAACTGTTAAGGTATAGAGATACTGATGGTAGAACTGTTCAGGTGTAGAGTTACTGAGTAAAACTGTTCAGGTGTAGAATGACTGATGGTAGAACTGTTTAGGTGAAGAGTTACCGAATAGAACTCTTCAGGTATAGAGTTACTGAGTAGAACTGTTCAGGTGTGTTGGGTAACTGATGGTAGAACTGTTCAGGTGTAGAGTTACTGATGGTAGAACTGTTCAGGTGAAGAGTTACTGAGTAGAACTGTTCAGGTGTAGACTTACTGATGGTTGAACTGTTCAGGTGTGGAGTTACTGAGTAGAACTTTTCAGGTGTAGTGTTACTGATGGTAGAACTGTTGAGGTGTAGAGTTACTGAGTAGAACTGTTCAGGTGTTGAGTTACTGAATAGATCTTTTAAGTTGTAGAGTTACTGATGGTAGAACTATTCAGGTGTAGAGTTACTGATGGTAGAACTGTCAGGGGTAGAGTTACTGACTTGAACTGTTCAGGTGTAGATTTACTGATGGTAGAACTGTTCAGGTGAAGAGTTACTGAGTAGGACTGTTCAGGTGTAGAGTTACTGAATAAAACTGTTCAGGTGTAGAATTACTGAATAGAACTGTTAAGTTGTAGAGTTACTGAGTAGAACTGTTACGTTATAGAGTTACTGATAGTATAACTGTTACTTTATAGAGTTACTGAGTAGAACTGTTAAGGTATAGAGTTACTGATGGTAGAACTGTTCAGGTGTAGAGTTACTGATTGTAATACTGTCCAGGTGTAGAGTTACTGATGGAGGAACTGTCCAGGTGTAGAGTTACTGATGGAAGAACTGTCCAGGTATAGAGTTACTGAGTAGAACTGTTAAGGTATAGAGTTACTGATGGTAGAACTGTTCAGATGTAGAGTTACTGATTGTAATACTGTCCAGGTGTAGAGTTACTGATGGAAGAACTGTCCAGGTATAGAATTACTGATGGAAGAACTGTTAAGGTATAGAGTTACTGATGGTAGAACTGTTCAGGTGTAGAGTTACTGATTGTAATACTGTCCAGGTGTAGAGTTACTGATGGAAGAACTGTTCAGATGTAGAGTTACTGATGGAAGAACTGTTAAGGTATAGAGTTACTGATGAAAGAACTGTCCAGGTGTAGAGTTACTGATGGAAGAACTGTTAAGGTGTATAGTTACTGATAGTATAACTGTCCAGGTGTAGAGTTACTGATTGAAGAACTGTCCAGGTGTAGAGTTACTGATGGTATAACTGTTCAGGTGTAGAGTTACCGAGTAGAACTGTTCAGGTGTAGAGTAACTGATGGAAGAACTGTTAAGGTGTATAGTTACTGATAGTATAACTGTCCAGGTGTAGAGTTACTGATGGAAGAACTGTCCAGGTGTAGAGTTACTGATGGTAGAACTGTTCAGGTGTAGAGTTACCGAGTAGAACTGTTCAGATGTAGAGTTACTGATGCTAGAACTGTTAAGGTATAGAGTTACTGATGGAAGAACTGTCCAGGTGTAGAGTTACTGATGGAAGAAATGTTCAGGTGTAGAGTTACCGAGTAGAACTGTTCAGATGTAGAGTTACTGATGGTATAACTGTTAAGGTATAGAGTAACTGATGGTATAACTGTTCAGGTGTAGAGTTACTGATGGAAGAACTGGAAGGTGTAGAGTAACTGAGTAGAACTGTTCAGGTGTAGAGTGACTGATGGTAGAACTGTTTAGGTGTGGATTTACTGAGTAGAACTGTTTAGGTGTAAAGTTACTGAATATAATTGTTTAGTTGTAGAGTTACTGAGTAGAACTGTTCAGATGTAGAGTTACTGATAGTTGAACTGTTAAGGTATAGAGATACTGATGGTAGAACTGTCAGGTGTAGAGTTACTGACTTGAACTGTTCAGGTGTAGATTTACTGATGGTAGAACTGTTCAGGTGTGTTTGGTAACTGATGGTAGAACTGTTCAGGTTTAGAGTTACTGAGTAGAACTGTTCAGGTGTAGAGTTACTGATGGTTGAACTGTTCAGGTGTGGAGTTACTGAGTAGAACTTTTCAGGTGTAGTGTTACTGATGGTAGAACTGTTCAGATGTAGAGTTACTGAGTAGAACTGTTCAGGTGTTGAGTTACTGAATAGATCTTTTAAGTTGTAGAGTTACTGATGGTAGAACTATTCAGGTGTAGAGTTACTGATGGTAGAACTGTCAGGTGTAGAGTTACTGACTTGAACTGTTCAGGTGTAGATTTACTGATGGTTGAACTGTTCAGGTGAAGAGTTACTGAGTAGAACTGTTCATGTGTAGAGTTACTGAATAGAACTGTTCAGGTGAGAGTTACTGAATAGAACTGTTAAGTTGTAGAGTTACTGAGTAGAACTGTTACGTTATAGAGTTACTGATAGTATAACTGTTACTTTATAGAGTTACTGAGTAGAACTGTTAAGGTATAGAGTTACTGATGGTAGAACTGTTCAGGTGTAGAGTTACTGATTGTAATACTGTCCAGGTGTAGAGTTACTGAGTAGAACTGTTCAGGTGTAAAGTTGCCGAGTAGAACTGTTTAGATGTAGAGTTACTGATGGTAGAACTGTTCAGGTGTAGAGTTACTGATGGTAGAACTGTTCAAGTATAGAGTTACCGATGGTAGAACTGTTTAGGTGTAGAGTTACTGATGGTAGAACTGTTCAGGTGTAGAGTTACTGATGGTAGAACTGTTCAAGTATAGAGTTATTGTGTAGAACTGTTAATGTGTAGAGTTAAAGATGGTAGAACTGTTCAGGTGTAGAGTTACTGACATTTCCATTTGAAATATCCAATATAAGATAAATTTCTTGAATCATGCGTTGCCAACATTCCTCCTTTTCAAAAATCAGAAGACAAATCACTGAGCAATTTGTTTTTGCTTTCAGGTTCAACCATCAATCATTCAATGATTCTTGATACAGCACAAGTGAAAACAATCATTTGCTATATCAGCTTCACATGGATGCCGTTTGTTCGTCTGTTGTAAGAAAAAAAACATATCGATCGTTTATCGACAAATTGAGGTGGTTTTTTTTAATTGCTTCTCGGAGAATAAAATATTAGTTCAAGAAATTACACTTTCATTAACTGTGCAAACATTTATAGATTTCTGATAAGATAATTGGGAGATATGTTATGTATTTCTTCTCTTGGTCAAAATAATATATTCTCCTATTTGATATTCTCACTTAAGCATATTATCTTTCATAATAAAAAAACACGTATTAGGGTATACATACTCGATCGCGTTTTTGTTTTTGTTTTGTTTTGTTTTGCAGACATCCATATTACAACAGTCAAGAAACACGTCATTACCACACTTTCGGTTGACACGGGGATTGACTCCTTTAACTGTACCTGCTGTAAAAACAACTGGAACAACTATACAGAACTGTCCAGGGAACAACAACAGGAAATACTGTCTCAGCTGCAAACCCTGCTCACAGTAGCGAAAACTTCCACGTCCAGTTTCAAACGAAAATTTATAAGCGAGTATGATTCACGTCCAAGCAGCATCGCAATGGGCTGTTTCGCGGGTGCCATCTTAACCTTGATTACAGGTATAATTGTTGTCCCTGATGTCAGCCGTCTAGTCTTGCACATAAACAGATCGCGGTGCTGTCGTAGAAGAAAGTGATGAGAGGAAACGTATGATCACTCCTTATTGTATGCGAATCACATTGTGGTTTCACGGCTACAACTCTCCTCTCGGATGGAAGGAAACTCAGATTTCTGGGTCTATTTCGTTTTATTGTATTCTACCGGGTCTTTTAAATGTCGTTGAAGAGAAATTAAATGGAATTAATTGATAAGATATAACGGATATTGACATAATTAATCAACTAAGAAAAAATATCAGGTAAGCGATTTACTAAACAACTTAGTGTTATATCTTTCCAACTTTTTCAAATATCTTAATTTTATTCTGAGTTGTAATGGGCTTGCGTACGACCAATGCTGTCTGCACCAAAGATGTTTTTTGTAAAAAATAAGTTTTTGTTTTATATTCTTCACCTGAGGATAAATCTGCGTGCTTAACAGTCTCAAAATTCAGACAATAATCAGTGATACTAGTATGGGTAAACCCTTTATAACACTAATTTCTTGTTCTGGCTATAAATTAATAAAAAATTTTTATTCTGTCAATGATTTAGGAAAACATTAAAGAGACTAAAAGCAGAAAACTGTTTCCAATATTTTAATTTTACGTTTTGATAATTTGACATGACTTAAAAGTTGGTTTGAGCACAGAATCAATGCTTGAGCAGAAGAACGGTTTCATGAATACGGGTCTATGTGTTCCGAAAGGGTGAGCGTCTTTTGCTCCATTGACGGTATTCGCCACGTAAATATTGTTCAAATTTAAGTAATGTCACGTCCTCAAATAGTGAGCAACAAAACACCAAGGCACTCTAATGAACATAGTCAAAATCATTGACCTTCGTATCACACATAGAAATAGCTTATTTCCCTGCGAGAGCATGATGTTAACCATAACACGTGTCCACAGTCTTCATCAGCCTTCACATTTGGAAACCCTGTGATGTAAGTTTGTCAGTCAGCAGTCGGAATCTATCACGGAAACCCTGTGATGTAAGTTTGTCCGTCAGCAGTCGGCATCTATCACGGAAACCCTGTGATGTAAGTGTGTCCGTCAGCAGTCGGCATCGATCACGGAAACCCTGTGATGTAAGTTTGTCCGTCAGCAGTCGGCATCTATCACGGAAACCCTGTGATGTAAGTGTGTCCGTCAGCAGTCGGCATCGATCACGGAAACCCTGTGATGTAAGTTTGTCCGTCAGCAGTCGGCATCTATCACGGAAACCCTGTGATGTAAGTGTGTCCGTCAGCAGTCGGCATCGATCACGGAAACCCTGTGATGTAAGTTTGTCCGTCAGCAGTCGGCATCTATCACGGAAACCCTGTGATGTAAGTGTGTCCGTCAGCAGTCGGCATCGATCACGGGAGTCATACTACCTGCGACCTGTAAACACCGGAGATTGGGAAAATAATAAGATATTCGGCCACATCGAGGTTACAGTTACACATATTTGTTGTACACTCCTCCCCAAGGGGTTGCCTAATACC
Organism: Mizuhopecten yessoensis; assembly: GCF_002113885.1. NCBI lineage: Eukaryota > Metazoa > Mollusca > Bivalvia > Pectinida > Pectinidae > Mizuhopecten > Mizuhopecten yessoensis. The sequence goes on along the minus strand of NW_018480040.1, from coordinate 313,716 downwards.
AAGTTTGAAAATTAATACTACATTAGATAAAGCCTAAACAGAATCTAAAGAAAACGGACTGTCGGCTAACCTTCGCTCATAACATCGTCTCAAACTACAGGTGCAGCGCAATCGACCGTGGATTCGAGGATGCACTCATAGCTTCTGACTTCCTTAAATGTATATCCATCCTATTAATGTAAAGTTATCCTGCGGACATCCTCGATATCCAGGGGTTACGCTCGCTTTTGCTCTCTGCACCCTTGGAATATGTCATAGCAAAATTGAAAGCACGAAGATAGCTGTTTGATTGGTCTCAGGTAAAACAAACACCAAACCTATCGCTAGGCTGATACCTGTCCTTTGAAGATTACAAAGGAGAGACGCCCAACTTCACCGCGAAATTCTTTTGATGTACATCAAAGGGTCGAACAAGTCTTCTTGTCTCATCAACAAGGTGGCGCACACCGAACCTTCAATTTCTCCATGACATATTCCAGGGGTGTAGAGAGCGAAAGTGAGCGTAACCCCTGGATATCGAGGATGTCCTGCGGAATGCTCTGTCAGTCAGGCTATATTTTACTAAAAGGACTGCATACCTTCTCCTAATTATCGAAAAGAACGTCTATCTTCAAGAATCCATTGATCAAGTTGCAATCTAGTCATATATGCAGAAGTACAGATGTCTCCATTTTAATATGGTATATGTTTCTCAAGATTTCCCGTATTACTTACGTAGTACTTGCTATGCCTGTATCACAAAACGATATCTAAATTTGAGTAAAAACGTCAGACTGAGCCAATTCCTGATTTTTCCCCATTCAGATAAAAAGAAATCATATTAATGAGAAATATTGAAAATGCCTAATAAATTATATTAATTAAACGTACAATAGTAAACACTAAATGCTCACAGGTGATTTGTCAACAACAGGTATTACTGAACTATGCTTCAAACACAGTCCTACATTATCAAACACTCTTCAGGCGTTGGTTTAAAGGTTTAAAATAACGTACTCTAGACCAATACCTTTGTGGCTAAGATATTCTTGTTGACATAAAAAAAATGTTACAGTGTATATTTTATATTAGCATTATAATGCAGCTTGTTTATGTTCGATCTTACTTATATGTATATATATACCTTTCTTGAAATAGTCTAAAAATCAACCATAAAGTGTATTAACGATGACGCAAACAGAAGGATTTTTCTTGACCACAATGTACTGATTTTATGAATATAACGTATTTTGTACATGTACCATATTTTACACTGCATTTCCCCCCAACTGTCTTCTAACTTACCCTGTAATTTATTCACGTCACTATCCCTTAGATATTGTTGTTAATGTTAGTTACGATGAAAGGTAAAAGATTTATATAAGTGTATCAACACTTGTTTCTGTCTCCAATTCATTTATGTTTAATCATGTTTGTATTATGTATTACATATGTTATGTGAATAAAACAAAGTTTAAACTAAACAAAAACAAATGTTCATATTTTGGTAACTTAGCTTTATTGCGTGGCAGGAACAAGTACAGCTTGAGCACATTCATGTCTTTATTGGTTGGAATAAGGTTGGAATATCTGCTGAATACCACGAAGAGTATCAATTAGATGACAACAACAAACAAGTGACTGTAGTTAATGGATACGTCAGCTATACGTTAGTTTCAGTACGGTTGATAGCTATATTTTGTAAGGTGTACATATGAATAAAATATATGCCATAAATAACTAATGGCCAATCAGAATGAAGGTAAATGATGTGATGTGAAGTTCGTTAATTGTTATGATAACAATCTCCAATGCCCCCAGTATCACTAATGAGATCAAATCCTATGAACAGATGTACTGTTCGATTACTTTTCTACTCAATTAATATCTAACCATAAAGCATGAAAAACTAAATTCAAACGATGATTTTTAAGGTCGCCGTACCGTTGTTTAAGGAAATGTAAGCATGACTTGAAATTTTTGCTACCCACATCACAGCAGCTTTAATCCATCATTTCTGAAAAACTACCCTTTGGGATACTGATGAAAAAATAATCAAGATAAAATAAATCTACAACATTGTTCTGAGTGTTAAAATGCAATTGGTCCAGACCGGTATTTTAGCTTTTGACCACCGACCAGTGGTCAACTTTCTTTTCGCTCAATCCCAATGAGCTATTTTGTAAGCTGTAGAACATGTATCATGCTCTGTCGCACTACAGCTATATCCAAAACAAAGTCGAAGGGAGAGTATTCTATGCGCGAAAAATACAGTGGAATTCCCAGTGTTTTGCTTGCATTGGAACGGGAATCCTGACCAAAGATATTTTGATTGGTCAAAATTATTACATCGATACTGGATCTTATATCACTACATGTGAAGATATATCAATTCGTATACAGTAAAGCTATGATTTTATCACACTGGTCATTTTTGATATTTCACTTGCAGAAATGTTATAAAATCTACAAAATACAGACGCGTAACAAAAGGAGGAATAATCCCAGATCCTCGTGGGCAATTGTTGAAATATGTTTATTTTTGAGAAACCAAATAACAATATTTGGAGTTACGATGTTATACAGTTAAAGTATGGGGTTGAGGGATATAGTACGTTTCTGGTGTCCCGGAACCAGGTCTATTTCCCGATGCGAAGTCGCGGAAAATAGGCATGGTTAAGGGACACCAGAAACTTGCTATATCCCTCAACCCCATACTTTAACCGTTTTATTATACCGATACACACTGGAGAGATAGTTTGAACTAGAAAATATTTGTAAACCATAAGCTGTATAGCGTCACGTCCCAACTACCCTTGATGGCAATAGAGCCAAATGCTTCCGAGTTCGGTAGCAAGCTCTGCCCACCTCACGCGTCGCTCCCGAGTTCGGTAGCAAGCTCCGCCCACCTCGCGCGTCGCTTCCGAGTTCGGTAGCAAGCTCCGCCGACCTCGTGCGTCGCTTCCGAGTTCGGTAGCAAGCTCCGCCCACCTCACGCGTCGCTTCCGAGTTCCGTAGCAAGCTCCGCCCACCTCTCGCCTGATTGGCTCGGCGGAAACCCCCGAGTGTAGGTATGTTTTAGTTCCCAGACTAACACACAGGACTAAAATACAGTCAGGCAAAAGTGGGGATATATTCGATTTAACCTATTACTTTTATATAGAGTAAATAAAGTAGAGGTATATTAACATTATCTAAGTTGGTTTGTTAATTCGAAAGGTAAGATTGTATTGATTATTTTTTGGTTTTTGGTTACAATTGTTTTCAAATGCATTAAATTTGTCAAATAGAAACGATTTTCAATTATCACGTTTAAAATATAGATTAAACGGAGTTTTAAAATTTTCATACCGGCATGAACATTCTAAAAACGCCGTTCAATCCATATGTTTACTATATTTATAGAACAATCGTTTTTTTCTTCTTTTTTCTTCTTGAATAATTATTTCATTTACTCGTTTTGTTTACGCGTCGGCCTTTAACAGACATTGGCGGATAAACCCTATTTAATAAAATTGGCGCTAATAATTAACCGTAGACATTTGAACATTTGACGTAGGGCATTCTCCGTGTTATCCGAAGCGAAGCGACAAGACTATCATTGAACAAGGTTAATCCGTGACGTCATAAGTAAACCACGTGTTGCGTTAATTGAAATGTAGGTATACACACTTGACGTGGTATGTTAGTTCTTTCAGAAGTTTCAGAACATTAATTAAGACAATCTTTTACAACCATTTCGATACTGACAGACCCTTACAAGGTGCTGAAATGATAAAACTGCAGCTGGAATGTCTCTTTCGTCATGATGAGCATTGCAATTGTAATGTCCATCTTATATAATCACTGTACCCAACCGGAACACCGGAAGTAACTCGTTACTAATTAAGTTAGTAATGTAATAACCAGCATCGTCTCCGGTGTTGTGTGTTCGCCATCTATGAATCTACTTTGAAATATATCGGCTATCATCAGAGTCGTTTCCACATTTGGCGACGAGGAAAACCATGAATAAACTCCCAGCGTTTCCACTATTTGATTCGGACGTCGACAAGTCGAGTGCCGGCCCAAGATTGGAGAGATGGCTTAACAGACTTGAAAACCTCTTCGTAGCAATGGAGCTAGACGATGACACTCGTCAGAGAGCCCTACTCCTCCACTACTTCGGATATAAAGCATACGAAAAAGGAGAAACTGAAACTACATATGTTGCTACGAAACAGGTATTAACAAACAAATTGAAGTTTACCACTTCCGCCCTTGCGCACAGAAAGAAGGCAATCTTTGGACGAATTTGTTACAGATCTTAGAAGATTGTCGAAAGACGGTGAGTTTACAAACGTAGACAAAGAATTCCTTACACAGGTGATACAGAACTGTAAATCAAACCAGCTAAGGCGACGTGCACTTAGAGAGCCGGACAAAACGCTAGACGACATCCTAAAATATGGAAGGGCCATGGAGCTCGCTAAACACAGGCGTTGACGATGGAGAGATAACAAACAGTTAACGCAGTGAGTACCAAAAGGGGAAATAATCAAAAGAAACCCCACTCAAACGTTCAAAATTCAAACGGATTTTATAATCAAAGATATACCAACTCGCCCCGAGAAAATCGAAAAAACCCTGACCCAAAGACAAACTCGTCCCAATATGGACTTTTTAAAAAACAAGTTCAGTCAACACAATGTAGGAAGTGTGGTGGTACATTCCAACACAAAAGTGGTCCTTGCCCTGCCAAGGGTAAACAATGTTATGCATGTCAAGGTCAAGGTCATTTTAGCAGGATGTGTCGGAATCAGTCCACAAAGAGACGCGTTAAAGCTGTCGATGTTGAAACGCCCCGCGATGAAAGTGAAGATGAATACTGTTACGGAGTGCAAGAAATTCGTAATATCTATTCTAAAAGGATGAACAATGGACCTTATGTTAATGTTAAACTTCAGAATCGCGACACAATGCTATTAATAGACAGCGGATCATCTGTGAACATCCTCGACACAACTGACTATGAGCGACTAGGGCTACCAATGTTAAAAAAGGCAAAGAATAAACTGGTGCCCTATGGGGGAGGTGAGTCTCTGCAAGTAAAAGGTACGTGCATGATCAATGTTGAAACAACGAAGACTTATGATGTTATCGAGTTCAATGTAGTGAAAAAAAACCATGTGGTTCGCTGCTTGGCTATTAATCAGCTTCAAAGCTTTCCTTACTGAAGGTGGTACGACAAGTTCAAGTTGGCAATGTGGAGGACGAGTTTCCTGAACTGTTTAGAGGCATAGGAAAGCTAAGAAAAAGACGTGCAAAGCTCCACATAAACAGTGATGTCCCTCCAGTAGCACAACGACACAGAAGGACTCCAATTCACCTCAGAGATAAAGTCAAAAATGAGATCGACAAATTACTCGCGGAGGATATAATAGAGAAAGTAGAGGATGTTCCTACACCATGGGTATCGCCCAATGTCACTCCGCCAAAGAAAAACCCTGATGAGATCAGATTGTGTGTGGACATGCGCGAGACCAATAAAGCAATACTTAGAGAAAGACATGTGATGCCCACCATTGATGAGCTGATCTTGGACCTAAATGGTGCTCAGATGTTCAGTAAACTGGATCTGAGAAGTGGTTACCACCAACTTGAGCTAGAGGCAGACTCGAGATACATCACAACTTTCTCTACACATTTGGAACTCTTTAGATACAAACGTCTCAATTTTGTAATTTCGTCAGCGTCAGAAGTTTTCCAGAAAATGATCCGACAGGTCATCGAAGGAATCGAAGGTTCCAGAAATATTTCTGATGACATCATCATCTATGGCAAAAACAAGATGGAGCATGATACCGCTCTGAGAGAGACCCTGAATAGGCTCAGCGATAGTGGACCTACATTGAACAAAAGTAAGTGTGAATACCGGAAGGAGAAGATCTCGTTTTTCGGTGTAGTCTTCAGCAAAGATGGAATCTCTGCAGACCAGAAAAAGTCAAAGCGGTGCGTGAATTCCGGCAACCCGAAAATGTCAAAGTGCTCAGAAGCTTTTTAGGCATGACTAATTATTGCTCTCGTTTTATCGAAGGATATGTGAAAATCTGTGAACCTTTGCGCGAGTTAACTCACAAAGATGCACTGTGGAACTGGAATGAAGAATGTGAAATGGCATTCAGAAAACTGAAAAACTATTTATCAAGTGACAACGTGGTGGCGTACTAGGACCGAAGAAAACCAGTTCAGGTGAGGGTCGATGGCAGCCCTATTGGACTAGGTGCGGTTCTTGTCCAGGACAAAGTAGTATCGTATGCAAGCAGGTCATTGACGCCTGTTGAATCAAGATACAATCAAGTGGAGCTCGAGGCTTTGGGGGTCGTGTGGGCATGTGAACATTATGATACATATTTGAGAGGACTAAAAGAGTTCACAGTCATTAGGGATCACAAACCGCTGGAGAAAATATGGCAGAAACAGAAACTCCCGAGTATAAGAATTGAGAGGTGGGGTCTGAGACTCCAGCCGTATAAACTTAACATCAAGTATGAGCCTGGTGAAACTAATGTTGCTGACTACATGTCTCGACACCCTGTTAAATTCACGAAATCTACACAGGAGGAGATTGCAGAATGTTATGTCAATTTTGTGACAGAGGAAGCCCTGCCCTGTGCAATTCAGTTAGATGCGGTAAGGGAAGCTGCTCTACACAACCCTACATTACAGAAAGCCATTGAGTTCACCAGAAATGGACGATGGTATGATACAAAAAATATTGGAAGAGAAGAGAACATTGATATGGAGGAACTAACTGCCATGAAGAGTGTTCGGGATGAGCTAACTGTTCACTCTGACAACATTTTGCTGAGGGACCACATAATCATACTTCCAGCATCACTACGAGATCGAGTCATACGCATTGCTCATGAAGGACACCAGGGGTTGGCCAAGACAAAATCATTTATACACTCAAAGATACGGTTTCAAGGAATTGACAGTAAGGTTGAAACAGCAATGAGAGATTGTATGCCATGTCAAATTCTAACACCGGAAACAAGAATGGAACCACTACGGATGTTGGACCATGGGAAAATGTCAGGGTCGATTTTTGTGGACCCTTGACAACTAGAGAATATTTGATGGTACTCGTAGATGAATTTTCACGATACCCCTGCGTAGAAATTTTGCGCTCTTTCTCTGCAAATGCTGCTATACCAGTATTTGATAAAGATTCGGTACTCCAAGGACAGTAAAAAGAGATAACGGAAGTCCATTCAATTCAGAAGCTTTCCGGAAGTATACATTGAACCTAGGGTTTAATCATAGACGCATCACCCCAAGATGGCCTCGAGCTAATGCCCAAGCTGAGAGCTTCAATAAGCCGCTAATGAAGGTAGTGCGAGCAGCGTCATTATGAGAAAAAGAACTGGCGACAGGAGTTATTTGGATTTTTGAGGCTGTACCGTGCCACGCCACATAGCACGACCGGACAGACACCGTACCGACTTATGTTTGGTCGCGAACCAAGAACAAAGATGCCACAAGTTGCTGAAAGACAACAGAACGCCCTGCACGAACAGGTTCGCGAAAGAGACAGCAAGAGGAAATGTCAAATGAAATTGTACGCTGATGCTAGAAATCATGCAAAAGACAGTGGGATATCTGTTGGTGATGTTGTTGTTGTGAAGCAGGACATGAAAGGCAACAAACTCACACCGGCGTATGATCCACAGCCAAGGACCGTCACGAACAGGAAAGGTCCCGTGATCACCGTTGATGGTAAAACAACAAGAAAAGTATCGCGTTTCAAGAAAATAAACCAATGTCCAGGAAAGGCACAACAAAGTAAGCAGCAACTTGATGAGGAAATAGAGGAGCTGAAGGACGACTTGGAAGCTGGTAAACCAGTAAACACTCCAGAAAAACAGCCTGTTTGTGTTAGGTCAAGTCCTACTGTATCGACACACTGTGAAGTGATGCCGCGACTACGCAGGAGTGCTAGAGAGAGGAAAAAGAACACTTGTTATGATGACTTTGTGCAAAATTAGTAATGACTTGCAGTGTTTGGGGCACAATAATCCCCGCTAGTCATTGAGACCCAGAGGTCTCTAGTTAACCTCGTGGTTTGTCATTGTTGCTATAATTGAGTATTTCCAGTGTGATGAAGGTAAAAAATATAAGATCTCTAAACCCATTTATATAAATCATTCTTTATTTTTCAAGTGATTGGACAATGATAATCGTTTACCGAGTGATAAAGACATTCAGTGGAAAAGACAATGTAAATTATTATATCATTACATGTACATTTAAAAAATAAACTATGAAAAGTGTAGTCAATGATTATGAACATGTTTTAATTAAAAAAATGGGAGAGATGTAATGTCCATTTTATATAATCAATACTTTAGTATGTACCCAACCAGAACACCGGAAGTAACTCTTTACTAATAAAGTTAGTAATGTAATAACCAGCATGGCCTCCAGAGTTGTGTGTTCGCCATCTATGAATCTACTTTGAAATATATCGGCTATCATCAGAGTCGTTACCACAGCAATATTTACCGTTGAATGTGCCAAACTCGGCAAATTTATACTAAACCACGTCCCATCCCCCGACACCCCGCCCCTCTATAAGTAAGGACGATTACTCCAATCTATATGCTTAATCAACATTCCCTGTCAGTGTTCTTCGTACCTTATACCATTTAGATCAGTGTCGTACTGTTATAGGATTAGTGAAAATAATGTTTCAAAACAAAAGATCTTAACGTCATAGTTATGGAAGATAACTTCAATATATTTACTTTATTTATATTCTCTCGCATCTTCGATACTCCTGGGGTTACACTCACATTCGTTCTCTGCACCCCTGGAATATTTCATAGCAAAATAGAAGGTTTAGTATGCACATGTTGTGGATGAGACGAGAAGACTAGTTTGATCCTTTGACGTACATCAAAAGAATCTCTCGATCGCGTAGCGGTGAAATTAACTGGCTTTGAATCCCCGCTCTGTATTCTTTGTACCACTGCTAACATTGCACTTCTGCATTGAAAACGTTTATCCCGCAGGGCTATAGCTTCAAATAATGAAGGAATAAATCTGGTTTTATTGTGAAAAATATCATACTAGACTACGTCTTGGATGCAGTTCTTTAAAACACCATCTTTTTGAAAGAAATCTTGTTGACAATCCATTATGTTCATGTGGACATTTTGTAGAAGACAGTTCCCACTATTTGTTGTTTTGTACTAATCACAATGAATCACGCCAAAGGTACTTGTATCCTATGCCTTACCAATTAAGTGTTGATTATTATTTTTTGGTGATGTATCAGAAAGGTATGAGCAAAATGTAAAAATTGTTATAGCTACTCAAATTTTTTATCAAATCGACAAGAAGATTTACAAGCAATAAGAATGTAACTACATGAAGTTATCATGTAAACTTTACTACCCATCCAACCGGGTAAAACTCCATCAGTTACTTTCTTTATCCCCAATATCATGTTCTATCTTTCTTTCTTAACAGTCCCTTATGTACATATTAAGGCTTTCATTGCAAAGTTATGCATGTATTATCAGCTAAGCTTGTTATAAACGATGAGAAGGAATATGCATAAGTACAAAAGTATAAAATACGGTTTAAACTAAAACTAAAAATGAAATACAAATTTCCTATTTGATGAAACGACTTTGTGATTGTAAAACAATACATGAAAGACAGATACTAATGCCAACTTTCGTGCATAAAAATGATGTAAAAGATTGAGTAAATTGTTGTATTCTTAAACTTATATTCTGCAAGCCCACTTGATACATTTTCAGGACTAAAATAAAAAATATATGAGAAGAAATGTAAATGTTGCAGGCGTACTTTAAGAAAATGAGTAAAATGAAACAAATATGAAAAATAATCAACAAGTGAGAAAAATATCATATTGTGTATTATAATAACCAATATTAACAATTGCAACGAAACCCAACACAACTTTTATGATTTATCGTATTAAGAACATACTGAAAATTCGAAGGGAGGTAACTCGTGTAAAATACAATACATTACGATGGTGTTCGTGTGTAGGTAGCAGTGTACAGTAGAAATGGCTTGACCCTAAAAATAAAGGGCATGTCTCAGATAAACATGGAAAGTGAATTCAACCTGCACAACACACCTACATATATATATACATATTTATAAACTACATTTTGATTTCATTTTGTTTAGAAGACTGAATTTTTTCCAAAACTGTTTTCCCCAGATTTGGGACTTGTGAAAACCATGGTACCCACATCAAAAAACACCAAAATATGCAAAAAAACATGATTTTTAACCCAAAATTTGACCCCCGCAAGTAGTAACTTTTTTCTTAAAACCCGTCTGAAAATAAATACCGCCTACTCGGTAACAGCAATACTCACGCTCAAGCATAGGTCATTCCGATGTAGCTGGGGCATTGTTTAAAATATAAAGGGATTTGCTATTTTAGGAATAACCACTTGCAAATAAACTTGTTTTGTTTTGTTCATATATAAACGTGGCATCGTCATAGCAACTATATTGACAAAATGGATTCGCAGGCACCCGCACATCGACGGTTTTGATAACGAATATACTTGACAAAACAGTTTTAGATGCTTTCCAACGTCGCAATTCTAAACTATTTTCATTGCGAAGAGACATAACAGTTGCATGTATTACGCATGCAGTCTTTGATTTAGTTATATAAAAAATTGGTAACGACACATACAATGTATTTTGTGTCTTTGCATCGCCACCTCACAAAGATTATAACGCAATAGAATGCTTAAGTGATTTCAGGGTTATTGAGGCTACCATCTTTCTTTTGTGTCCAAAGTCAAGATTGTCCTTTTGTAAAATTGGAAAAATGGTCTTTTTAACCAACTCAGCATTCAGACTGCAGTGTATGAGTCAAGTACCGCGAGGAAAATCCTACGTATGCTAGGAGAATCTCTGAACAATTGTAAATTTCCACCTAAAAAACAATATTTCCAGTTTTTGACAGTTAAAGGGCGCACTCATAGTAAGTCATCTTATACACTATAACACACGCATTCAATAATTTATCTCGAGCAAATATAAGATAAAGAATAAAGACTTCCTTGTGTCAATTAAATTCCAAAAAAACTACCATTATCAAACCGAAACCAACGTTTATTTTATTTGATCAATGCCATAAAGAGGCCGCAGTGATTCGAGTGCTTAAACCGTCTATGATCAGGTACTCGTCTCAAGTTGTTAGTTTTTCTTCGGGTTCTCCGGCTTACCTCCACCACCAAAACGTGGATCGTCATTAATTGCCAATGGCCGTTTATATAAGGTAAATCAACTAACGAAACAATCAAATGTAACTGGAACGTAGTGTTTGACTGAAACATTATATTAACAGAGAAGCTGATAAATACACTGAAACATCAAATATAAAACATATAGCTTAAGTAATTCACAAATTATGATATAGCCATCTTTATGTGAAATGAATTTTAAATATATAAAGGACTAATACCTTTCCCTTTCAAAGAGTACACAAAAGAAATGTAATATGATGACAATCTGCCGTAAAAAAAATACAACATACATGGGTACTTTCAGTTATGGTATAAAACACAGCAACACATTTGCAGTTGAAGTATGAAGGTTTTATGTCGTGCTAAAACTTTAGCCATTTCGGCCACACAAACTTGTTTACATCGTGAATAGATGTTTTCCTCCTCTTCGTATAACATTTTGAATAAAGGTGTAAGCTCTGTAGTCAAATGTCATTCCTAGGTAATCGTAAATTGTAGGTACCATTTTTTTTGCGATGAAAAATATTGGGATATTTCTTTATTCCGGAAAAACGCAGATAGAGTACACAGTATTTTCATCTGCAATGGAACAGTATTATTGAATGGGAACAGATGTGAATCTGTACACCAAAGATACATGTCTGCATTTTGAGACTGCTGAGCAAACAGTATTATGGAAAAAAATTACTACACTAAATTTTGTTTCCAGCAACATCCTTGATGCGGTCAAAAGCATTATAACCGAGAAGAAAATAAAGGTATTGACACAAAGTAAGATAGCAATAACTGTCAGTTTCTTATTTACCTAACTTAATTTCAGTTGATTACTTTTTTGATAATCATACCTTATCAGTTGACTTCACTTATTTAACCTTCAACGGTTAATATTTACATTTCCACTGCAAGTTCCTCTATGAACACTACCACACTAAATTGTATTCATAGGGGTATGCAAGCAGTTGGTTCAACATCATTTCGAAGCTTCTTCTACCGCCTCGAATAACATTAGACAACCGCTCGAAGCAAACATTTTGATGACGTTAGACTGTTCCAGGAATCTCGTTTGCACGGACGACATAAACACTTCAATATAGGAAATATAAGGAGAATATCTGTATTCAGGTCAGTAATAAGTACAAATTTAGAATGTAAACATAAATATTGAACGGCATTATTGCAATGTTCATGACGGTGTGAGCCCTAGCTTCACAGAAAAAGTATGTAACCGATTTGCATTCATACCAACATGAAACTAAAAAAGTGCTGTTTTATCCTTATTTCAAAGTCCTGGTAAACTAAGGACCCACAAAGATACCTGTTTGCTCTGTTTTAATTGCACCGATAAAGATCCGTTTGTCAGTGTCCCTCCTTTAGAGATAGCAATGGTAGCCATGCACATTTCGATTATCACCAAATTCCTGTAATTATACAAGTCGTATACTTCCATTCAATTACTTCTGGCTCCCACGCCGTTTGCGTACGTGCAAGACCATACGGGTGAAATCGGGGACAACAATCACTCCAGTAATCACGGATAAGACGACACCCGCGAAATAACCGATTGCGATGCTGCTTGGCCGGGAATCATGCTCGCTTATAAATTTTCGTTTAAAATTAGACGTAGACTTTTTCGTAACAGTAAGCAGGGATTGTAGCTGATACAATATTTTCTGTTGTTGTTCCCTTGACAGTTTTGTTGATTTGTTCCATTTGTTTTTACAACAGGTACAGTTTAAGGTACTGTTCCCAGTTTCAACCGAAAGTGTGGTAATGACAGTATTCCTGTCTGCAATATTCCAAATATCTGTTGTTTCAGTATCTGCAGTGGTCTGACTATCTGTTATTGATGTCTGGACAGTAGGGTCCCGAATATCTGTTGTTTGAGTATCGGCAGTGGTCTGAATATCTGCTATTGATGTCTGGACTGTTATGTTCTGAATATCTGTTGTTTCGAAACCTGCAATGGTCTGACTATCTGCTATTGATGTCTGGACTGTCGTATTCCGAATTGCTGTTGTTTGAGTATCTGCAGTGGTCTGAATATCTGATATTGTTGTTTGAGTATCTGCAGTGGTCTGAATATCTGATATTGTTGTGGGAGTATCTGCAAACATCAATAAATGAATCGTTAACGGCATGCTTAACCTGCGAGTATGCATAAGTTAAACGGAACATATTACTACAACATATAATGAAAGTATAAAGAATGTGGTCTTTTGAAAAGTCAACGAGTGGAGCATACTAGAAAAGTAAGAGTACAAAGAAAAGTGTATGTCCATGTGCTCGTGTTTTATGACCAGTCAACGATATGAACTTAAAACAAAACATAATATTTGATGAATTTCTATTTAGACCATGGCGAACAACGATATTATCAGAAATCCATGAATGTTCGCACAATTAATAAAACAACAGTTTCTTTTAAATCATTTCAAATTCATTTATATTTCTGTTAATCCTTTAATAGCAAATTGTTTTTTATTGTCAGAAAAGTAATTCAGGATGGCTTATTTGAAGTTTTTTTTTTATACATATATCTGACTAATTTAAAAAGTTAATTGAAAAAATAACGTGATCATAATTAACATTATATACGTGTCAGATCAACAGAATGTTACATCCAAAATAAAATTTAAATGAGGAAGAAACTTCTGACATATGTTATCTTATTCTCGTTGATATGATAATCTGCAGTAAAAAATATATTTCAAAACGTGACTCGATTTGTTCATACCAATTCACAGCAACGTAATTATGCATCGAGCACTAACTAGTAATTAATCTATTCTCAAACGGATCGTCGTTCTCATGTGCCATGATTTTAATATCTGTCTAGGATTTTTGCGCCATGTAGTACACATAGTCGGAAATATTGATAAGTACGATTGTTTCTCAATCTTTTGCTGGTTTAACCTTGAATATATTCACTTTTTTGCTTCTTAAATAAACCGGAAAATAACGTGCTTTTTATAAAACTCTTTTAATTTTTATTTAAAAATTTAATATTTTTTTCTGAGCGTGAAAGGACATCTGATTCTTGCTGCTCGTTTCCCACAGTTGCTCTATCGAGTGTTCTTTTCGTGTTTTCTATACCATCTAGAAAACAGTTTGTTTTATTGGATTAAATTTGTAAAAAGAATTGAAGAAATGGTTATTTTCATTTTAGTTAAGATAAATACTGATAATTAAAAAAATACACACATTATGTAATATTTGACAGACTTGTTGCAGTTCAATAATAAAACCATTTTTTTTTTCTCTTTTTTTTTTCTTTCTGTAAAATAATAAGATGCCCCCAAACATCATAACACATCATCCCGCTATTTAAAACGGAAAATTGGACATTAGAGAGGCTCTATATTTTGTAAATCTGTCCTTGTAAAACATTATTTTTCTCAATCAATAGCTTACCTATGCTGTAAACAGACATCCTCCAAGTTCCTCCACAAGTCTCGCTCTGGTTCCCACCACAGGCCTGGCTGCACGCATCGTCTGTGGTTAGCTGAGTCATATCAATGTCATTTCCACAAAAGCAGTGTGTACTGAACTGCAACGAATAGAATATTCATAAAAATTTAAACAGACACAAGTTATTGTTTCTTCAATATTTTCTTAATATATATTCCTAACTCTTGATTAAATATACTGACAATTTACATATTTCAGTAAAATTAACTCCAAAGTTATCGATTGCTCCTATCAGTCATTTTGAAGTGAATGGAGTGGGGGTCATTTAAAAGTGAATCCCATTCCTAAAATATATGAAAGTTCATTGGAACCTCGCTATTAAACCCTCGAAACAAACTAAAATTGATGGGTATTGCTTTCAATTGCGTATGTCTGAATAAAGATATAAACAAAATACCAGATTTCTTCAAGAATGATACCTAGTTGTGGCATTTTCACAATAGATGGTATAACACTCGCACGGGTCCTAATGTGGGACGAAACTGTAGTATCCCTAGGAAAACCCAGTTAGTGTGAAAAGTGACGCCATACCTTGGTGGCATTCGTAAGAGTGCCATTAATATTTCACAAGTATGGCAGAATACCGAGTATCGGTATATTCTGTTTTACGATAGGATTTTTATGTTGTTCAAAGGAAAACCGTATCTCTTTTTATAATGATAAAATGCATATGAAAGTAGTCCCTAATAATATTCTAATAGCTGCATGCTGACAATAAGGCTGTGCAATATATCAATTGGTTGCTGAACGCAACACTTCTACCTAGACTACATTGTCAGGAGTTCAGCTAGAACAGGTCAGTGTTACAGTTAGATGCAAACCCATGTTTTAGCGGTATACTAATCACCTCCTACCAGATAAAACATATGATTCTAATAAAAGAGTTACTTTAAAAACCATTCGTTACCCTATTAACGGAAAGTAGTTGTTATTGATTTTTCCAGAATCGATAACAGGCTTACCTGTGTGCCGGCTAAAATGTTGCCGTGCTGGAAACAATACTGAATGCACTGGTCTGTAGTAAGTTGAGAATCATGGTATCGGTTTTCTTTTATTAGTCGGTCGGCATTGTCAATGAAGCAACCGAGGTATGCTGAAAAAATGGCAGGAGAACCTCAATATACGTATTATATCGTGATATAACATTACAACAGCAGACACATCAAAATCTTGTATAAAAAATGAAAAGTCTACAACATCTTCTACACTGTGCATTGGATAATAACCATGTCTTATTTTCCAACAGACTGTACACGCACAAACCTGTTTCCAAATCTCCCCCGAAACTGAAATGTAAACAACCGAGCCAGGGACTGGTCGAGGGTATACGCATTTAATTGTGTGGGTATTTGAAGATTTGCTAGCAGTTTAACAAAAAAGTTAATAATTTATCTATAGATCTTCTTTAAACCCGTTAAGTTTACGGTCAGAATGTTCCGCAGAAGTTACTACGAAGGTGACTTGGAAAAGTGTTTGTAAAACTGTCAAATTCTGATTTCATGTGTTGACGAGCGATGTGAATAGATTGGCGGTTTAAATTGAAATAAACATCTGGTATAATGCGTGACGTCAGCGTTTAATTGTTTGATGTCTGTCGAATAATGACGACTGAAGAAGTCTTTTCCAAATATATTCCGCTTGAATAAACAACATATAACAATTGCCGAAAGGGCATCATGATAGAAACGTCCAGTTTGTTGTGAAATGAAGTCGTATAGGCATCCATGACAAATTTGGCACGCACAGAAGTGCAGTTAAATTAAATAATAACCTTAGCAAGGTCACCTTGCTTATTATAAGAGTGTGGACACTAAGGTAAACGCGAAAAAGACTTTCGGTTTACCAGGTAGAATAGATATAAACAACATATCTGGGGTTTTTGAACATGTGATCACCCTCCTTATATATTCAACTTTAAAGCTAGCACATAATTATGTTGATTTTTATGCTAGAAATTACGATAACTCGTATGTCATGATACACAATTTATAAGGATTCAAACACATATTTTAAACTTTATTGAGGTATGCATCTAAGTTGATTATAACACTTCACAACAGCGTCCCTTAATAAATATCTCTGCAGGTAAAACTAATGGATTTCCCCATTAAAGTTCCAAATATGCGCTTCAAAACCCATATTTATATGTCACTAATAAATGAAAAGATGAAAACTGGGAAATAAAAATTATCGTATATTTAGTATCTATACAAATAAAACGCACAGCAAACTCAACATAAAGGAGCAAAAATTGAATGAAATTTATATAAAATTTCATTAATTACATAAATTGAATGAAATTAATATAAAATACCATTAATTACAAAAATTAAATGAAATTAATATAAAATACCGTTAATTACAAAAATTGAATGAAATTAATATGAAAATACCGTTAATTACAAATATTGATTAAATCACAAGGGATGCGTTTCCAATAAAGCGAAATTAATAATAGGTATTAATAATTAAAATTCGAAACATGTCAACCTGGTCTCTTGTTAGAAAACGTTGTACTAACACTTCGGGGTTTGCTGGAGCTGAAATGAAATTTAATGATGAAGTTATCAGAGATACTGCTCGCCTAGCCTTTCACTGGTTTTTTGCAGATATTTATTCCGAAAACTCTAGTGAAGATTTTGATGCACAAATAAAGTAATTATCGATGAATCTGTAACAGGTATTCTGAGTAATCATGACTCGGAAAACGACTACTTTGATAATTTTTTCTTTAATTGAGGTCAAGTGCATCTGCAAAAAACTCCCTGTTGGCAAAGCAGCTGGGTATGATCATATTGTTTATGAGTACTTGATATATGCTAACGACACATTATACAACTGTTTATGTGTTTTATTTAACGCATTCCACAGGTTAGAGCATGTTCCACCTCTGCTTACAAAAGGTCTGATTTGTACACTGTATAAAGGTCACAACAAACCTTAGAGTGATTCCAATAGTTATCATGCCATTTCCTTACTTTTTATTATTTTAAAGGTTTTTGAAAAATTACTACTTGTGCGACTGGATTCAACAAATCTCTTTAAGATTAATCCGTTTCAAAACGGTTTTCAAAAGAACGTCAGTAGTACGATGACTTCTTACTTAGCTCACGAGTCTGTTTCGTATGCTTGTGACAATACCCAATAAAGTGTTTGCTTGCTTCCTAGATGCTGCCAAAGCCTTTGACTGCGTATGGCATAATGGCCTATTTTTTAAACTCGCCAGCATCGGCTTTAATTCAAAGTATATTCATATTATTGCTTCTTTATATGAAAATATGTTTATTGCTGTTTTGCACCAAGGCTTCGTTTCCGATTGGTTCAAAGTCTGCCAAGGTACGCGTCAAGGAAGCATTATCTCTACTTCGTTATATACACTTTTTATTAATGATTTGTTAAATGATTTGTGCGCTGCAAAGTATTCATTTCTTATTCAAGACGTTAATGTAACTTGTCCAACTCAAGCTGACGATATTATGTTGTTATCTCTTTGTAAACGTGGTTAGGACAATCTCATGGATATCTGCTACACTTACAGCTGAAAATGGAGATTCAAATACAACGCGTCTAAGTCTGTTGTGATTGTCTTTAATGAAGGTAAAAATGCATTTTCAAAGACGATTTGGAGCTGGTCACTCGGCAATGAAATTATCTCAGAGGCTGTTGGGACAAAACACGTCGGCATCTTCTTAAACAAATTCAAACCTGGCTGTCCAGACATCAATGATATTGTTAACAAGCTACGTAGTCAATGTTTTGCCCTACTCCATTGTAACTTTTTCTGTACTGGGATCAATCCAATGACAGGTGCAAAGTTATATAAGTCTATTGTTTTGCCTAGAAGCCTCTTTGGTTTTCTCTAATAGAAACTGATTTGTCTCGTATTGAACTGTACATCACTTATGTGCAAAGCTCATTCAAAGTTTTCCCCGTCGCACACGATCAGATATCGCTCTCAGTATGTTAGGCCTATCCAAACTTCGCTTTTTTGCTGCTTTATGTAGACTAGATATACGATTTACTGTAAAGAGATTTTTTTATGATTCGTCTTTTTCACACATATTTTGGATTTTTTCAATGTGGAAAAGGTTTTATTTCAGATGTTTGGAAAATGTTTCATAAATAGGAATTACATCATACAGTACGTTGTTGGCCTTCTTACAAAAATGATTCTTTCCTCCTAAACAATCATGGAAACGTCTAACGAAGGATGTTCTAATTCGTAATTACACTTATGAGTGGAGGCAGTGCCTCCTTCTCAGCAGAGACTTTTCTAGATTTATGTATCTGCAATATGATATCTGTCCATCGACGATTTGGTTTTTATCTAAATGTTTTCCCCACTTTTGTAGAACATGCGCTAATGTTGCAAAGCTCTGGATTATTTCTCCAGATTGTGAATTAGCATGTGCACCATGCAATGTGCTTGTAGCCGATGTAGTTGCACATTATATCTTGGACTGTTCTGGCGAAGAAGTGTTAGCTTTACGCGATAACATATTCTCCAAAATTGTCAACGACTACCCTGTTCATGCTTACGTTGCACTGGACCAGGCGAGTCGGGATATTCAAATTGGCAACGTTTCTTGGCTCTCCTCTTGATCTGTTTTCGATTATTTTTTGGAGAAGACGTCGATCTTTTCTGGTCTTTTGTACGAGACTGCTGCATTTTTGCAGAAAAGGCTTGTGCTCTTACCTTCCAATAATACATGAGTTCCTGAAAATAACCTTTTTTTGTATTATACTGGTTGAAGGCTACGCAATCGTTAAATATATAAGTTTGCATCATTTAATCAGCTTTTTTTCAGTCATTATACATTATTTTGTAACTGTATTAATTTTCTTATATCTATTGTTTATTTAACATTTGTATTTCATATAACTCTTCATGTTTGGAGGAATAAAGATATGAATGAATGAACTTAGATTCTTTGCAATGGCTAAACTCATATTTAAAATATCAATATCTCTAAAAAGTTTTAAATTTAAATTTAAATAACCTGTTTTGGCATACCCCCATGCGTAAAAGTACACCACAGATTTTAGCACAAGTTACATAACACATTATACACACCTTTTAAAAGCACAATTTAGCATTTATCACCATTATTGTTCGATATAATAAATGTGCCCATTTCAAGTGTATGATAGTTGTTATCTGGCTTCTGCATGAAGTTGTGCTGTCATAGGTTGGTTGTTTCTTCATAACTGTTATACCGTGCACAACAAGACTATGAACAGCAAGTAGCCCCTCAGCAACACAGAACAAGCTATTACAAAAGTTGCACATGTGAGTATCTGTATGTGTATGTGCTTGTTGACTAAATCCAACTTAAATTCCATTTTTTTAAGTGAATTGTAGATTCATGTTTATTCCTGTCATAATATATACCTTGACCAACATCTTTTTTTATTGATTTTATGTGTTTCTGTTGTGTGTTTACTCAGATAATTAGCTGTTGATAGCATTACATCTCCCCTACCCCCGATATTCTCCCTGTAAAGTGCCAGCATCCCAGGGAGCAAGAAGTGCTATATGTTAGTCTGTATAATTGATAGCTGATCAGTTTAGATGGATATCTGATAACCTTCTATGACTCATGTTTTGTATAGAATTTTGGAGTTTTGTGTGAATTCTAATTGTATTAAATTGTAAAAATTCTATCAAATTTACTAAAAAAAAGTATTTAATTACTTGAGATACTGTAACAATTACAGAAACAGAGTTACCAAGATTTCTTTTCAAAAATATGTCAGTGGTATGGGTAATAAATGTGTGTGCAAAATATGCAATTGCTGAGTGTGTGCTAAATTGGTGTGCTAGAGGTTGATGTTAAGTAAGTGAAATGAGAATTGTTTGGTGCTGACTCTGAATAGCACATGTACATCAGGGGCTATAACTTGGTTTTTCTTCACAACTTATCATTTCATTTCCACCAAACTTAACCATTTTACTCGTAATGTATATACTTTCAAAAAACTTACTTCATTTTAACATGTTAAAATGTAACGTTTTCCTTAAAGGACTAGCACAACTAAATCCCCCAATCAGCAAGTGTTTCATACGTTTGTAGTTCCTATCTAAAATAAGTTCCGGGTCATTACTGGGCCACTGAAGGAGTTTAATAAGGAACTGATGACAGATATTTAGATAAATGAAATGTTCAGGTATTTAAGTGTTGAAAAATGTATACTTTGATATATTTCCATGTCTGTGCGCGGAAGTGGTCTCTTCTGTGTTGTAGTCCTTACGCCAAAGGTATGAAGCTGTTCTATGTGACTCTAGATGTAAATTGAAGAATCTCGTTGGTATGACCCGGGACAGGTTTTTTTTAATACATTTGAGTTTTTAGGTATCTTCAATGTTTATCCTTTTTTTTTTTTAGCTCACCGGGTGCGAAGGACCTAGGTGAGCTTATGCCATATCGTGGCGTCCGTCGTCCGTCGTCCGTCTGTCAACAATGTCTTTAAACGACTTCTCCTTCTTAACCACTGATTGGAATTATATATATTGCTTTAAGCGACTTCTCCTCTGGAACTAAGAGATGGATATCAACCATATTTGACTGGAAGCATTCCTAGGTGGTGGGGATTCAAAAAATGTACAAATGGTTGGGCTGACCCCCCAGGGGGCTGAGGGCGGAACCAAAAGGGGGCAATTTGGCTATATTACTATAAACGACTTCTTCTGTAGAACTATGTCAACGATATCGATCATATTTGGTCGGAAGCATTCTTGGGAGGCAGGGATTCAAAATTGTACAAATGGTGGAGCTGACCCACGGGCTAAGGGGTGGGGCCAAAAAAGTGTATTACTTTGAAATGGTTGAGATCCCCACCATATAACCATATATACAATTGCTGAGTATAACGAGAAGAATGCACATTTGCTTCCAGGATGGCCTTAGGGTCTGGCCCACCCTTGAAGACATAGTCCCTGGGCCATAACTTTAAAACGGCTGAGATCCCCACCCCAAAACTGTATATACAAATGCTGGGCAAAAAGAGACAAATGCAATCATGATATTAGAATTGATCCTGGGGTCTGGCCACAACCAAAGGGACCTATTTTCTGAGTCACACCTTGGAAACAGTTGAGATCCCCACCCCATAACCATACATAAAATTGCTGGGCATGAAAAATCTAATACAGATATGCTACAAGGACTGGCCTTGGAGTCTGGCATATTCCCTTGAATCTCATTTGGAGAATATTTTGCCATGATTGCTTAGATATTCACGTGATCGATATAGGCCTTCTGGGCCTCTTGTTTAATATAATAAGCATTACTTGTACAATGCAAACAAGGTTAATTTGATGCTAATAATCCTTTCACTATGATTAACAATACAGAAACGTGCAATGATGGTTGGGTTAGCGAAAAAATGGCTGCGCTTCCAGCAATGCAATGACACCACGGGTCCCGGCAAGAGGCTGACGTGAACCTCATTAATATACAAAAAAGTAGAAACGTTGACTGCGAAAAACTTTGAAACTCTGAAATGGCGTATGGTTTTGGAGGAAACGGAGATCAAGTCCGCGGAAGGAGAATACTTTTTACGTGCATACTAGTTATGTATTCGGTATTTCCTTTACCATTTTACTTCCTATATCACCTATACCCACCTACACCACGTTTACTTCCTATACCACCTATATCCTCCTACATCACCTATACCACCTATATCCTCCTACATCACCTATATTACCTATAACCTCCTACATCATCTGTACTTCCTATACACCCTATACCCTCCTACATCACCTTTACTTCCTATACAACCACCTATACCTCCTACATCACCTTTACTTCCTATACCATCTATACATTCCTACATCACCTTTACTTCCTATACCACCTATACCTCCTACATCACCTTTACTTCCAATACCATCTATACACTCCTACATCACCTTTACTTCCTATACCACCTATACCCTCCTACATCACCTTTACTTCCTATACCACCTATATCCTCCTACATCATCTGTACTTCCTATACCCCCTATACCCTCCTACATCACCTTTACTTCCTATACAACCACCTATACCTCCTACATCACCTTTACTTCCTATACCCCCTATACCCTCCTACATCACCTTTACTTCCTATACCACCATTACCCTCTTACATCACATTTACTTCCTATGCCACCTATATCCTACATCAACTTTACTTCCTATACCACCTATACCTCCTACATCACCTTTACTTCCTATACCAACTATATATCCTCCTACACCATCTATACTTTCTTAACCATCTATACCCTCCTACGTCATCTATACTTCCTATACCACCTATAATCACTATACCACCTATACCACCTATAATCACTATACCACCTATATCCTCATACATCACCTTTACTTCCTATAACCCCTATCTCTTCCTACATCACCTTTACTTCCTATACCACCTATACCCTCCCGCATCACATATATAGAGGTTACACAACGAGTGGTTGTTGAATATGGTATTTATTTCACTCGAGTTAGTTAATTTTCAAAAGTTACATAAGACACGAGCTTTAGCTAGTGTCTTTCTGTAACTTTTGAAAATTAACTAACGAGAGTGAAATAAATATCATACTCCACAACCACGAGTCGTGTGATCTGTTTCTTCCACAATCTCATGATCAGTCAGAAATAACATACGCACATGTGTTTGTTGACAAGGCTAGCGAAGTGATATGACCCATATGTAAAAAGTCACTCATTAATATTCAAAAATGGCTTTTCTTTTTACAAATCTAATAATTGTCTAAATTAATGTTTCGGCAACGACTTCATGAAAAAATATAATAGATAAACGACTTTAAATATTGGGAGTAGCAATATTGCATTCATTTATATAAATAAACCACGGACTATATGCGCGTAAGCATATCGTACAAAGTCTGCCTCCCGCCAAGTGACGAAGACGAACTTTTCGCTGTCAATGTCCAAAACCATAGGCCTACGTTTCTTCGTGACGGTTCTATGGTTGACGTTTATAGTGACAGTTCAGTCATAGTCAGACCGTCCAAATCGCGATAACGGGACGTCGGGAGAACGAAATATTTTCCGACACTGTGACAGATCTTGTTTTGGTTTCACGACCTGGACACGCGACGGTGTGACGTCGAAACGATATTGAGCGTCTGTAGCAATTTTGCCTGAAACTAGCGATCAAATCTTTAAGTATCATCTTCTTTTAATATTGCCTTAATAACCCCATTTTCCGCATAACCTCACAAAGTCACCAACATTTGTCGAATGTTGACAGCAGACGACGTAAACAAAACAGATTGTGGCAAAAAGCGCGTGGAAAAAGTCGTCCGGGTCAAAGTTCATCTTCTCGACCAATCAAAAATCGTGTAGGTCATATACCACGTGTGGTATATAACTCATATTTATCTAACAGTCTGCGTGTTTATACAATGATCTGAGAGTGGAATAACACAGCGTATTGTGGTAGAAACTTCCTATACCACCTATACCCTCCTGCATCACATATACTTCCTATACCACATATACCCTCCTTTATCATCTATACTTCCTATACCACCTATACCCTCCTTTATCATCTATACTTCCTATACCACCTATACCCTCCTGCATCACATATACTTCCTATACCACATATACCCTCCTTTATCATCTATACTTCCTATACCACCTATACCCTCCTTTATCATCTATACTTCCTATACCACCTTTACCCACCTACATCATCTTTACCTCCTCTACCACCTGTACTTCATATACCATCTTTACCCTCCTATATCACCTCCTACATCACCTTTACCATCTGTACCCTCCTGCATTTATTTGGTTATTTTATTTAAGTAATAATGTTTATTTATTTTAATGCAAATGTTTTATTTCATTTTATCGATAAATAATTAATTTGTTTAATTTATTCAATTTAATTATTCATTAATATGTTGTGGCGGTTTTCCCCATTCGTGGTTTAACCATAATCACGGTCTTTATTAGTCTTTTTCAACATTTTAAATACTTATTTGAATACAAATCACAATTTTATTAAATATTGAAAATTAATAATAATGTGTCATCTTAATTCAGATTAAAGAAATACCGAATACATCACTAGTAAATTTGCTAGGTTTCAATGATTTTCAACTACGTACTCAAAGTTGATTTATTGTCAATGTTGGCAGGGGCCTTGTACCTCTTGAATCGCGCAGGAAGCATTTTACTGACCAATTAAGGTACATTGTACGTGTATAGACATGCATGCATCAATCAGCTTACGATGCTGCCCAAATATTCGAATATAAGTCATTGCTAAACTCCCTACCGATTATTTCATGCATTTAAATATTTTAATTGTATATTTATTTTGTTTTTAATTGGCAAACTTTATTATGCATATAACTATTTTTTGGGGATATGAAAACACTTTAGTACTCACACATTTCCATATATTCTTTATATAAATAACCTGTACATAACCATCGATCGTTTTCTTACATAAACAGCAAAACGCATGTTCAACGCATATTCAACGGTCAACGCAAACGCAACGGAAACGCAACGGCAACGCAACGCATTTTTCAGGGTCTGAAACACACAAAGCACGGTACATAATAATTCATAGACAAAACAGTATCAGCATAACACACAAATCACTGTTCATAATAATAGGGTTTATCAAATTGTATGATAACACCAGTTTAGTTAAAGTGAAAATCTTAAATAGTTTAGGTAATTTGCCATTTTGGTCTTGTGTAAGTCTTCCTCTTCGGTCAACATCAGCTAGACGCTTTATTTACTAATTTTGCGCTTATGAATATATCTGTCCTGGATGTGGCTGCTCGAAGCCTGTTGAACAATTTAGCAGCAATTTAGAACTGATTTTATAATCAACAATCGTCCTTCATCTCCACTGGGTATGCCACACAAGAGAAAAAGGAAAACTTCAAGGAAGGCACAGGAGGCGGATTGGGGAAAAAAGCAGTGTCGACAGCCGTCTGTTCCGGATCATGTCGAGTTGGGCCTACCTGATTATGCCGGCGCAGACAACCATGCGGCGAACCTCGTGGATGACAAGGGCGACCCAACAATATTCCCAGAAAATTCAACAGTGTGTGTCCGGTCTGGGCTAGAACAACCCAGGGAATCAGCTTTGTCTATTGGTGGTAAGGCCGGGGAATTGAACATTGGCTCAAGTGTCGGAGTGAGTGGTGGGGTCATTCAAATACAGCCATATCCGGTTGAAGTGGTCAGTATTTTTGTCCCAGTCGGTGGTCACATGCTACACAAAATTAAGGAAAAAAAAACTGGAACGGTGAATACATTGATTTTTGGCTGCTAGTAAAAACCGGGGATGAATTGGTGGTATAGCACGTGTCTGATCATGAACTTTGGCTAATGTTTGTGGCCGCAAGTCAGAATCAGTCATTTAATCAAAGTCAAGGGTCCCATGGCCAGTATTCTAAACTCCCACCAACAAGGATCAAAATTTTCAAAAAGGGGATAAACCAGTCTGCTGGGCCTATGACAAGGGTGAGAAATGTCGATTCGGCTCCATGTGCCGCTTTAGTCCAGTTGTTCAAAATGTGGCAGTACCCATTCGGGTGCAACGTGTACCAAATAGATTAAAATCTGAGGGCGATTTATATGTATTGTCTCCTTTATTTATGTTGGCCAAAACACCCATTAATGTGAACATGATGGAACATTCTTCGAGAAATTATCCTTTACAAGACATAGCACAGGAGGTAGTTGGGGGATTTAAATTTAGGTTCCAACTTCAGTATAGTGGCCCACGGGTCCCAATTTGTTTTCCTAACAATCTTAAAAGTGTCAAGGAGGCCCCGGAAGTGCTGAGAGGGAAACTTCAAAAAGAATTATCTCTAGGGCGTATAGCTGGGTCATTTCACTCCCAACCATTCCCAACATCCCGTATTTATCCCTTGGGTCTGGTTCCTAAAAAGGACAATGATTTTATGGTCATTCATCACCTGTCGCATTCTGCTGGAAGGTCGGTGAACGATTTTATTGATAGTGTACTTTGTTCCGTGCATTACAGCACGATAGATGATGCGGTTGGCATGATACAGAGACTGGGGCGGGGTGCTTTATTGGCCAATTCAGATATCAATTCTGCCTTTAGGCTACTACCCATTTGGCCGGCGGATTTTGACCAGTTAGGTTTTCGTTTTGAGGATAATGTCTACTTTGACAAATGCCTCCCCATGGGAGCCTCAATTAGTTGTGCTTTATTTGAGAAATTTGCCACAGCCCTTCATTGGTTTAGTACTTATGATTCTAGTAAGAAAATTGGTCTTAATGTCTCTAAAATTCAATATTTCAATGAAAGCGGAGCACATTCCTGGTAGAGATAATGTAATCGCTGACTCTCTTTCCCGTTGTGATTGGTAGCGCTTCAGGAGAGTGGCTCCCACAGCGGACCAGCATCCAACACCAATACCAGACCATATATGGGCGATCTAGAGAGTAGATAAGGAGCTTCATCTTTATCTTTCTCAAAAAGATGGAGTCCATCTGTCTGGACTTGGGAACCAGATATACCTCAATAATTTACAGTTTTTCTTTTTGAATATTTCCTTTCATCGGGTCAGCACATCTTCCCACCTGCTGATGCTTCTTCCTCTCGGCATTACGTGTGACCTAGGGCTAATTGTTCAATTCAGTTGGTAGGAGTTTTCACCCTTAGCCCATAAAAGTATTTTGAGCATTATAATGTGTGCACAGGGTAAGTTTCCAAGTTGTTTAGGTTAGCCTGGCAGTCATTTGAACATATAATTCTTACATGTGGCGGTGAGTCGGTTAAGTGACCCCCTCAAGTGGCGGACGGCTGACAGGCTAATTTCAAAGGTTGAGATTTCTTTATCATATATCAGCTCATATATGGGAAGTACACCTACACTGTGGTACCACAGAGTAGGCAATGGTAGACCATCTCATGTAAACCGGAATGGTCAGTTCTTTACTGTATGAGTTTGAGCTATTTTGTCCCCAGAAGAAACGGGGGGACAGGTGTTTTAAATATGGGTAATAATACAAATAATAATATATGGGCTCATGTATTGTAGAAATCACACCTAGTTTACTCTTTTTGTGGGTTTACATAGAGAAACAGAGACTGGCAGTGTTACCACTGGGTCACTAACATGCCAGTTTAAATTTCGGCGGTTAGTTTTAGTCTGTCAGTCACCGAGAAAATGGGAGGGGGGTCCTTTATATAATCTGTGAATTTGTAGTATTTCGTGAATCGTAACTGCGGCCAGAAATTCTCCATGTCTACAGTGTAATTTGGTGTTTGTGTTATTTTGTTATGAATCTTTAACTAATACATAGACAATACAGTATCAAAATGACACACAAATCACGGAACATAATAACACATAGACAATACAGTATCAACAAAACACACAACTCACAGTAAATAATAATACATAAACAATACAGTATCAACATAACACACAAATCACGGTACATAATAATACATAGACAATACAGTATCAACATAACACACAACTCACAGTACATAATAATACATAGACAAATACAGTATCAACATACCACACAAATCACGGTACATAATAAAACATAGACAATACGGTATCAACATAACACACAAATCACGGTACATAATAATACAAAGACAAATACAGTATCAACATAACACACAACTCACAGTACATAATAATACATAGACAATACAGTATCAACATAACACACACATCACGGTACATAATAATACATAGACAATACAGAATCAACATAACACACAAATCACGGTACATAATAATACATAGACAATGCAGTATCAAGATAACACACAAATCACAGTACATCATAATACATAGACAAAACAGTCTTAAAATGACACTCAAATTACAGTACATAATTAAAATGACGCTCAAATCACGGTACATAATAATGCATAGACAAAACAGTATCAAAATAACACACAACTCACAGGACATAATAATACATAGAAAATACAGTATCAACATAACGCACAAATCACGGTACATACTAAATAGACAATGCAGTATCAAGATAACACACAAATCACTGTACATAATAATAAATAGACAAATACAGTATCAAAATAACACACGAACCATGGTACATAATAATACCTAGACAATACAGTATCAAGATAACACACAAATCACTGTACATAATAATAAATAGACAAATACAGTATACACTTAACACACAACTCACAGGACATAATAATACATAGAAAAATACAGTATCAACATAACGCACAAATCACGGTACATAAAAATAAATAGACAATACAGTATCAAAATAACACACGAACCATGGTACATAATAATACCTAGACAATACAGTATCAAAATAACACACAAATCACGGTAAATAATAATACATAGACAAAACGGTCTTAAAATGACACTCAAATTACAGTACATAATAATACATAGACAATACAGTATCAATATAACACACAAATCATGGTACATAATAATACATAGACAAAACAGTATCAACATAACACACGAATCACGGTACATAATAATACATAGACAAATACAGTATCAACATAAGACACAAATCACAGTACATAATAATACATAGACAATACAGTATCAAGATAACACACAAATCACAGTACATAATAATACATAGACAATACAGTATCAACATAACACAAATATCACGGTACATAATAATACATAGACAAAACAGTATCAACATAACGCATAAATCACGGTACATAATAATACATAGACAATACAGTATCAACATAACGCACAAATAATACATAGACAATACAGTATCAATATAACACACAAATCATGGTACATAATAATACATAGACAAATACAGTATCAATATAACACACAAATCACAGTACATAATAATACATAGACAAATACAGTATAAACATAACACACAAATCACGGTTCATAATAATACATAGACAATACAGTATCAACATAACGCACAAATCACGGTACATAATAATACATAGACAATACAGTATCAACATAACACACAAATCATGGTACATAATAATACCTAGACAATACAGTATCAAGATAACACACAAATCACAGTACATAATAATACATAGACAAATACAGTATCAACATAACACACAAATCACGGTGCATAATAATACTTAGACAATACAGTATCAACATAACACACAAATCGCGGTACATAATAATACATAGACAAATACAGTATCAACATAACACACAAATCATGTTACATAATAACACATAGACAATACAGTATCAACATAACACACAAAAGTATCAACATAACACACAAATCACGGTACATAATAATACATAGACAATGCAGTATCAACATAACACACAAATCACAGTACATAATAATACATAGACAAATACAGTATCAATATAACACACAACTCACAGTACATAATAATACATAAACAAATACAGTATCAACATAACACACAAATCACAATACATAATAATACATAGACAATACAGTATCAACATAACACACAAATCACGGTGCATAATAATACTTAGACAATACAGTATCAACATAACACACAAATCACGGTACATAATAATACATAGACAATACAGTATCAACACAACACACAAATCACGGTACACAATAATACATAGACAATACAGTATCAAGATAACACACAAATCACGGTACATAATAATTCATAGACAAATACAGTATCAACATAACACTCAAATCACGGTACATAAAAATACATAGACAATACAGTATCAACATAACGCACAAATCACGGTACATAATAATACATAGCCAATATAGTATCAACATAACACACAAATCACGGTACATACTAATACATATACAATACAGTATCAACATAACACACGAATCACGGTACATAATAATACATAGACAAAACAGTATCAACATAACACACAAATCACGGAGCATAATAATACTTAGACAATACAGTATCAACATAACCCACAAATCACGGTACATAATAATACATAGCCAATACAGTATCAACATAACAAACAAATCACGGTACATGATAATACAAATACAGTATCAACATAACACACAAATCACGGTACATAATAATACATAGACAATATAGTATCAATATGACACACAAATCACGGTACATAATAATACATAGACAAATACAGTATCAACATAACACACAACTCACAGTACATAATAATACATAGACAATACACTATCAACAAAACACACAAATCATGGTACATAATAATACATAGACAATATAGTATCAACATAACACACAACTCACAGTACATAATAATACATAGACAATACAGTATCAACAAAACACACAAATCATGGTACATAATAATACATAGACAAATACAGTATCAACATAACACTCAAATCACGGTACATAATAATACATAGACAAATACAGGATCAACATAACACACAAATCACGGTACACAATAATACATAGACAATACAGTATCAACATAACAAGTATCAACATAACACACAAATCACGGTACACAATAATACATAGACAATACAGTATCAACATAACACAAATATCACGGTACATAATAATACATAGACAATATAGTATCAATATGACACTCAAATCCCGTTACATAATAATACATAGACAAATACAGTATTAACATAACACACAACTCACAGTACATAATACATAATAATACATAGACAATACAGTATCAACATTACACACAAATCACAATACAAAATTATAACTTTGACCAAACAATAAACACATAATACACAAATAACCGTATCCGGTTGGTTGCAAAATGTAAATAAATCATTATCTAAATAACGCACAGATCAGAGTGTAAAATATTCAATAATCACAACAGAGAGACAATGTACACTATATTATAGTACACATTAGCAATTATTGTGTAACATAACATCATATTGCTTAGCAAAAGTAGGTTTATAACCGCATCATGCCAGGGTTAAACTCTTGGCTCTACAGCTCCTAATGACCAAAGTACGCCACTTTCCCTAAAATTATTACTGTATGACGGTCAATCTTTTAAGTGATTTCTTTTACTTTATCTCTCTGAGCGCAAAAAGAACTCAACCAGTCTTTCACTTAACTTTATGTTTAAAAAAAATGAAATGAAATTGATATAAACTAATAGATAGTTATCGGATTCGTATCTTTTGAAATACAAAATACCTATTAAAGGTTCTCTGTTAGGGACTAAACGCTTTTTAAACATCTAAAGACATATAAATATGGATGCCTAAACAGACAATGCCAGAGAAGGCGTTGTGTGGACAAAAAAAAAAAGCTTTGTCATGAGGGCAACATATCAATAATGAAGATCTTAAAAGATATTTAAAGCAAGCTTGAACATCCTTAAAAATGAAAAAAAAAAAACAGTTTTACATGTTGAACACTCTCATGTCATGCAATAAGATGCGGAAGAAAAACTTTCTTTGTTGTGTTACGATATCTTCCTTAACCAA
The DNA here is from genome assembly GCF_002113885.1 of Mizuhopecten yessoensis. Taxonomy (NCBI): domain Eukaryota; kingdom Metazoa; phylum Mollusca; class Bivalvia; order Pectinida; family Pectinidae; genus Mizuhopecten; species Mizuhopecten yessoensis. The sequence continues at coordinate 281,516 of NW_018480040.1, read as the reverse complement.
GAGACGACATATTTACATTTATATGGTTGGAAGCTATAAAATGTTTTTTCTTCTTTTTACACGAGCAATAAGTGTTTCTATGTGACGTTTCGATGACTAGTACGGTATGTACTCTGTCACCTTCATCAGACAAATGAGCAGTGAAGCGTATGTACACAAAGCTGTAAAATATGTACGAGTTATCCACAAATCGATGTCGATTCGGCTACGCTGTAAGCGTATGCATAATTAGTTGTTATACATGTATATGTACCTAAATGATCTATCAGCAACGCTTTGGCACTGCTATGGTTAGTCCAGTGCATCCTATTGTGGGATCGCCTGGAGCAAAAAGCAATAGCAACTGCCCCCATAGAATGCAGGCCTAGCTTAGTGAAACGATATGTTTCCGACATACTTGAGAAAATCAAGAAGTGGTCAAAGGATGATTTGACCACACATATCAACACAATAAATGCGACTAACAACATCAAATTTACATGTGAGGAAGATTACAGACATGCTAGCAGTTAAAATGATACCAAATTTGAATTTGTCTGTAAGATAGTTTCGTTGACAGTGAACAAAAAACTGACCAGATTTTCATCATTTTTGTATGTGTTGAAATTACTTATGTAAGCTATTATGTAAGCTATTTGAAATAACACAGAGTGTCTCATTAAAATATTTTATCAAATTGACTTTAACCTTAGAGCTGATATTTATTTATCACGGTTCATATGAAAAATGATGGTATCCTGTCTCAAAAAAGCATGGTGGAAATCCAAATCCGCTCTAGTGTACTGATTGGTAATCATACGGTTTCGTGATGTGACCCTTTCTGTGATAAATTCTATAATAACCTGGTTTCCATAATCACGTACATGGAAGCTGAAAGAGTAATGAAATCCATTGGGTTGAATTCTAGTTTTAAAACTTGAATATTGATTCTTGATTGATCATCTCACCATACCCGAGAAACTGTTACGTATATCGAAATGTTATGATTGTAAATATGCTAACTTGAAATGTTATATTGTCTTGGTGATGATAAAACCACGTTTCAATTGAAATAAAATGAGACAAACGTCACAAGCAAGTTTAAATCTCTAACTTTAATTCGAAAGCATGCAGTGGTTATCATATGATTACTCATGTTGTCAACTACCTGCACATATGTCGAACTTAGTCAAAAACATTTAAGTCGACATCGCAAAAAGTCGACATAACAGGAAACAAGCACAGGAGCAGAGTATAAAAAGTTACGGGAAGATCCCGATTACCCATGTTTTGACGAGTGAACAAGACGATCAGAAGTCGGTAAATTCAATGGTGACATACTACATAAGGAACTATTTTCTGTGACGACATTGTGCGATTTTTTATCCGTTATCCCCGTGTTAGGTTGGCTCAGATTTGACTATTGTATTATAAGTCTACATTTGCTGTGAAGCCTGTCTTATCCTGGCCAGAAATATTTTGACTTTTTGTCATTAGGATCCCGTATCTTTTAAAAAGGAACCAATACTAGCCATCCAGCCACTAGACATCCTGTGAATTCCTAAGAATCATGCAGGATGTTGAGTAGGAAAGATTGCAGTATAATGTAAACGATAAAAAAGCTGTACAGTTTAAGATAAAATAGATCAATATAAATGTGATTTTTATAAAACATTATTTTTACTTACCTCCTTCCACGAAAGCCATGCAGATCACAAAAACCACGAGAGAAACAAGCAACAACGCCATTACTCTCCTAATCGATTCGTTTAAGACAGCTTGTCATCTAGGCCAGTTGTGATTCTTATTATTTTGTTGTGGTTTCTTTCTTCTTTGTCATCAATGGCGTGTAAATATTCTATACACAATTCATTGTCAGCGGCTTGGATAAATACCTGGAGTCAAGATGCATAGTCTGCAGCGAACATTATCTCATTGATTGCTGTTATATATAGAAGCCCCTTTAAACTTCGTGTTTAATATATCTGTATCACAATAGGCCCCCATACACTTCCGCTGACTTGCCAGCTCAGTCGTTTAAAGCGATAGCATAATTATATAAAGAAATGGCTCCGAACCATTGTTGTTTGTTATATTTTTTCTGTTTCAATATATCATTTTTTTTTTGGTAGTGTTTCGGGAATCCTAAATAAGCTCTCTCATTTCGGTGTGTCTCTGTGTGTGAGTGTGTGTGTGTGTGTGTGTGTGTGCGTGTGTCTTTGTGTGTGTTTGTCTTTGTGTGTGTGTGTCTGTGTGTGTGTGTGTCTTTGTGTGTGTGTGTCTTTGTGTGTGTGTGTCTGTGTGTGTGTGTGTGTGTGTGTGTGTGTGTCTGTCTGTCTGTCTTTGTGTGTGTGTCTGTTTGTGTGTGTTTGTGTGTGTGTCTGTCTGTGTGTCTGTGTGTATGTATGTCTGTCTGACTGACTGACTGTCCGTCCGTCCGTTCGTCCGTCCGCTTCCCCGCCCGTCCGTCCGTCCTTCCGTCTCTCTTCGATAATGTTTCGCCAACAGCATAGTGGGTAGGATTGGCCAACATGGTAGTATTTGTATGGGACGTCAGAGGGATGAATTGAAAAAATTAAAAGATTCGTTTGCATTGCTTGTTAAAAAAACCCATGCTGTAACATATAATAGAACCGTGATTAAATTGTGTTTAATCTAGCCCATCACACTTCAGCTGTTAAGCCGTTTCTAACCAAAAACACTGAGGTGATTCTAGCATTATATAGGCCGTATAGTTTATTGACAAAAATTGGATGACGAAATGAACTACAAGACGAAACATTTCTCAAGCACACATATCATCGTATCGCATGAATTAACACTTGTAATTATTTTCACTGAGGGTAGTCAGTAGTAAAGACGATACGTTCAGTTTGTCATGCACGATGAAAGCAGCATTTCTTAAAGCATGTTGGAATTGGGATGGTATTTTTTTTGAGCGCTAACTGGCGATTAGAACCAGAAATTCGGTCTAAACTTTCGAACTAACCATCAGTTTAAACCAAATATTATGTTCTAAACGTTAATATAGAAATTCAAAACAACATGCTATCCCCTCAATATTTAAAAATCCATCAATTCCATGATCAACCTTGCGATGCAAGTTAGGGATCACTAGTTAAGTTTCTCAATTGACTTATTTATAACAGCAATATATCACCTTATAAACAGGAAGTAGATGATCGCTATATTTGTCCGTTTACTGTAACCAACCCAGTATTAGCGAAGCGGCTCAATCATGAACTAGTCAGTACCCCTTTTTAATATTGTTTACAAACCATTCGGATTCGTTTGCCTAGTATTTTCAATATTGTGCAATAGTAACATAGATGTATTGGGACAGATACATTTTGGTTTGGTTTGGTTTGTTTTTATTTTACATCCTATTAACAGCTATTGTCATTTAAGGACGTGCCAGGTTTTGGTGTTTCCAGAGAAAAACCACCGACCTACGGCCAGTACCTGGCGACTGCCCCACATATGCCTCGAACCCGCGACCAAGTGGTGGAGGACTAGTGGTAGCAGAATGTCAGACACATTAATCACTTGACCACAGCGGCTCCCTGGACAGATAAATTCATGTAAAAACTGACTATGAATTTGAAAAGCATATCGTTAATCTAACAAGGAAACAATACTCACAGGATTGATATATATAGTATTTTTTTCTAATAACAACTATATAGTATATGCAAGCTATAGCTGATTTTATGTCGCGGCACAATCACCCTCCATTAGCCCTTTTGGCAGGTATTTTTTAAAAGGTTACTACGAACATAGGCCCTTTAGGGTACCTCTTCCCCCTTCTTGGTGCCTCCGTTATTTTGAGGTTTTAGATTGGCTAACATCCCACGCTACAATCTGATTGGCTCAATCTTCATTTTTAAGAAAATTTACAACGGCGTCATTTTGTGGCAGCATCTTTTTATAAATTTATACCAAATTTGCCTTATTGAAAAAGTGCAATTTGAGTTAATTGCAAAATAATATCTCAAAAGTTGTCGTCCGGAACTTTTGATCAATGTCAACCCGGAACATGTTACCGAGAACGAAGACAATTACATTGTTTTCAATAGTGAGAACAATTTCACATCACAACAGCGTGGAGAATAATCAAAATCTCGATTGTAGCGATGAAAAAGGTAGCTTTGTTATTTCTAGACAGTACATCGTCAATTTGCAGGACTTCGCATGTTTTCAGTATTAGACCACAAAACGATTGACCTGACCTAATACCGTTCACACATCGTCCCTCCCCCTTCGCCCCCACTCTTATTAGCGTTAAATTAGGTAGAATAACTTATTCTAACCCTTGTTATAGTGGAGGGTTTGAACGAGAGTGTAAATAAGTGAGGAAGAAAAAAATGAACAGGCGTTGATTGTTGAAGAAAGAAAATAGAGAGTGTTTAATGTATTGTGGTTTGTAGCTAGGGCAGCCCATCCCCAGACCACCCACGAATGATGTTTGCATGCCTGGGTTATTAAATGTATATACGCAAAAGAAAGTGTTAAACCTGACAAACTCTTTAATTAAACATTCTCATATGAAAACAATATAAAAAAAATCGGGAAGGTATACACTTTGTCAAATAGGAATGCAGACAGTCTGCTTGAAAATGTTGCCACCGAAAGAAACAAATGACATTTTAAAACACTGACGCCACAATGAAATATTTATTTCGCATAGTTTGTTAACGTCAGGAAATACTATGATATTGACACAATTACTTGTCTCCTCAACGTAGCTGATGAATATCCTGTTGGTACCTAATTCATTATTTATTCTATTTCAAACTTGCGTACATGCGCATACCCAATCTATCAATAATAAAGTGAATAGAACAGCAAGTGTACGCATGAATGCAGTTTTCTAATTTCTCGATTCATCTGAGTAACTTATTTTTGTTATCTAGAAGGTCTTAAGGTCATATAGGGACAAACCGTATTGACACCATTATCAGAGAAAAATAGCCTTTTAAAGCTGATAAAGCATATTAGGAACCATCAGTAATTGGTGTCGAGTAACACAATAACCCTTTAACATCTGCATTCGCCTATTTACACTAAAATCTTCAGTTTTATGTCAGTGGGAATATCAAGATTCATCATCAATAAGACCATGTGTTCCGGAAGGACAAGTGTCAAAGTTATTTTATTTTTATTTTTATGCTTGTACCTGCTGCCCCCATAGCATGATTGTAAGAGGCGACTAAATTAGGGAACTTATCTTTTCTCTTCTTTCTAAATGCCTCGCTTTTGGCCATTAGTTGAGCGTTCGCCCCTGTGAGGAAGGCTTTGGGTTCTGTCCCCTGGCCGTGACATACCAGAGTCTGAAATAGTTGTAGTTTCTACTCCTGCTTAACGCTAAGTAATTTAGGAGTGGGGCGACTGGTTCGCCAGTTGTATCATGTGACCGGGTTTGTGTCCTGCTGGGTGTCTACGGCAGTATGTTTCAGTGTAAAGTCGGCATCAGTTCCGCGCTTTCACAAGCAGACAAACACGAACATATATCAGCCTCCCAAGAAACACACACATACACTACACGCATGCATCTTGCACACATGGTAGGCCGTCCTTAAATGACCATAGTTGTTGGTAGGACGTTAAACAAACCAAACCAAACTACTGATATATGCATTGCAGTTTTCAACGGTTAACCATTAACTATTATGTACAGGTCTACTAAATACATGTAATTCAAAGGAATAGGCTTACAGGACAAACATTAGCAATTGTGTATCAATATGTAATGTGGTTATGAGAATGTGAATATCTGAACGATAAAATTAATGTCATTCACAAATATAGTAGAGGAATAAATTGAAGTATGCTGGATCCGTTCCCTCAGTTGGCATTTGTTAGGTATCATCACAAGGTTTTGCGTCCAGGAACTTTGCTACAATTTCCTTGTATAATGCTATTTGTAATGATGTTTTCCTTTTCTTTTATTTAGCATACATCGGTTGCTTTGTTGGCAACACGAACCGACATTTAAACAGCATTTCCTTCATTGACCTTTTACTGACTACGGCAGAGTAAGTGCACACAACTGTGTATTGGGAAAAGTAACGCTTTTGCCGTCACACAGGTTGTTATATTAACATTTCGACGACATTTCTGACTATTTCACACAAAGAGAAAACATATAGACTTTCCACGGAGAATTTTTGTTGTTATATCATGAATTACTTACATTGCAGGGTGTGTCAGTTGCTTGTATTATATATTGACAAAAAACACCCAATTCTAAACTTCTGGGAAGTATCATTATACTATCTTGAACGCTTCTCTCTTTGTTTAACCGTGTATTTCATCTTGTTTTGGACGTAGTCACATTTTTTTTAGTTATAACTATGTTTTTTATGATCTTTTCTCTCAAAATGAAATATTAAAACTCTTACCGTTCTCATGGAGAAAATTAATAAAATCCGGTTAATTTTGTATGACTTGAGAGATTTTGTTGAACAAAGATGGTCTTGATACATATTTATCACACAATAATCCTGTCTTGGTAAGGAGACATTATATCACGTCATCCATGTTTGCTTTTCGGTCGACAGACCTTGCTGAAATAAAAACATCAAAATGAAATCGTTATCCAATATTTATTTTATAGTATAAAATCATATGACGGGAGTTTGGCAGTGATGAGTGAGCTCGATTACGAAAAGCAGCGTTGTGAATTTGAAAGTGACGGTTTTAGTTTCGTTACAAAGCGGTTTGCGTACTGCGATATTTTTATTTTGCTGAAGTACAAGAATTTTCGTTACAGAACATTTCACAATGCTTTTGTGGCGATAAAATCGACTTTATCAAGTTGGTAAAGGAGGAAGAGTGCAACTTGCCCTGTTGTGGGCATTATCAGTGTACGACACTGGTAAGCTATTGATAAGGGGGGGAAATCATATTCGGTAACGACAGACTAACGGGAGATGAGGCCTCTTTTACGTCCAAACTGCATTTTCAATGTTAAATATAAAATAATATTTCTCAAAAATTAAATTCAGACACAGTAACAATAACAGCAAAAATCGGAACAACTACTGCAAATATCGAAACAACTGCTGAAGACACAGAAACAACTACTGCAAATATCGGAGCAACTATTGCAAGTATCGAAACATTTTCTGCAGACAGAGAAACAAATACTATAAATATCGAAACAACTACCTCAAATATTGAAACAACTGCTGAAGACACAGAAACAACTACCTCAAATATCGAAACAACCTCAGAAGACTCAGAAATAACTACTGCAAATACTGGTATATGTTTGCAAAAACGGAACTACTTCAGAAATTCAGCATACTGCAGACACCGAAACTCAAACAACAAATGCCTATATTGAAACAACCACTGACTCCAAAAACAAACGGATAATCTATCTACCACGGACAAGACCACGGCTATTACTTCATTGTCGGTTGACACTGGGAACGTGTCGGATGACTGCATCGCAAGCAAAATCAAGTGGAGCAAGTTAATCAATCTAACTAGGTCACAATAACAGTAAATACTGTATCTGAATCATTTGGTGACCTGTTTCACATTAACCTGTTCTGACTTTTGAATTATCATCGGTGTAAAATGTAATGAAAGTCAATACGCGCATACACCATTCCTTTGTTTAACGAGGCTTTTCGGCTGGATTGCATTACTGACTGACCTGTTTTTTCTTCGCAGTTATGATGTCCTTTTCTCCCATCCATGATAGGTGTGTCCCCCGTTTTAGCCGGGACAGATCAGCATGCGACTCCTAGCGGGAGTTAGCCTCGTGCTGATTAGCACGTGTTCAATTGTGACGCCATTAAAATGTGTCACCATAATTATGACTTCATCAAAAGTGAATAACGATATGAATACCAAACATGTGTTTTTGTTTACAAACATGGCAGACTACTGTCGATGGAGTTGTGACTGAAAAAATAGGATGGATAAAAATAATCATCCTCTACTTTGAGACAGTAACAGAGAAACTCCAACCCTCGGGTGATATTTTTTGGTTGTCTAACCATCGGCTTAACCTCGGGTTAGATAACCAAAGAAATCACCTCTCGAGTAGGAAATTTCTCTGTCACACCCTCAAGGTAGGGAAAGATTCAATTAATCTTCGATACTCAAGGGTGCAGAGAGAGCGTTAGTGAGCGTAACCCCCGGTGTTTCTAGGATGTGATTTCCTACGTTTCTTAAAAAAGGGTCCTCAATGTTTTGCATCAAGGGCGTTAAGTGCTACACAACTAATTTTACTTTCTTAATTGATGTTAGGACTAACGCACATCTCTGAATGGACCAAAACAAAATAACATTTGATTCATTTAAGGAAACCTGTTCCACTGTAGGTATATCAGTAGTAAGTAAGTACTTTTGCTAGATTTTTAAGCCGAAAATTGGTTACTTCACATGATTATATTTTTTTTTTTTCCGAGTCGTTTCCCTTTCCTTGATATTCTTTAATCCAGAATATGAAAACCACTCTCGCCACGATGTAAACAACAAGCCGGTAAAATGTCTGATATCCAAATACGCCGAGCTGAATTGTAAATTTGTTGCTGTGTAATTTACATTGTAGTCTTCAGAATTATATATTTATATTTTTTTTCTTTATTGCATTTTGACTCAATATACAAAGTAAAGAATTATTTTTCCATGAACGTTTAGTTGGCGTATAATTAAGGTAGCAAATGATCATCAGTGGATATAGGGATTGAATCGTGATCTATTCGGGTTTACTGTTGTATAAAACTCACTTGACACAAATTCGAAATGGACTGCAATTAATTAAATTTGTGAAATTGCGGCACGCACAGCCTTCTGTTCGTCAGTTAGAGGTTTCTCGACCCATCGCACGGATGCGAAACTAAATGAACAGTTCCGTCTGAAATGTCTGATATCTTTGCCTTTTCGGACACTTTCATTTGTCGTTCTTTCGCGATTAGTTGTCTCCAATCTGAACTATTTTTGTCATTGCACACTTCCATACGCCTGCCAGGACGTGACTTGTATTTCCGGCTTGATCGACCACGGTTGACTTCGGCAATCCATTATTTCACTTGTGTATATGGAGGGACACTGTCACAAAATATACTTCTGACAATTCGTCAAATATTTCCTTTCCAGATTTCCTTTTATTATTTGACTGCACTGTATTCAACATTTTACGAATATTTTGAGATGTCTACTTTTGTCATTAGGTTTGTTCACATAGTGTGCGTCTCAATTATATTTTTTTAGATTGAACTTTGACGATAAACATTAGAATGTGCAAACCATGCAGTCGTTACGGCTCAATGAATGGTTTAAGGTGGGTGGTCGGGTCGCGCAGTGGATAGCGCACCTGCCTTTCACCAAGACGACCGTGGTTCGATTCCCCGATCGGACGTGAACAGGTTCGGGGTCACCTGCCCGACCACGTGGGTTTTCTCTGGGTACTCCGGTTACCTCCCGCACTAAGACCCCCGCGCGCATACATCTGGCTAACAAGATTGATTAATATAAGTTGAAATAACTCGTTTCCTAATTGTTGTGAAATAAATAAACTTCATTCTTATTATATATAGTGAATGGCCCTCGTACATTGACGAGATATAATGAATGTCGGTTTTTATAAGTAACGTTTGTTTTAAATATTTTGATTTTGTTTGTAGTTATACTTTAATGTACTTGCATGAATGCCATTTTATTATTTGTGTAAGTAATTTCAGTTATAAGAACAATTTTAAACTTGTTTTAGGATTCCCAGCGTATTTAGAATTCTTTGGAGTCTGTTTAATCATATGGTACAGATTTAATACCTTCCCTATTTTTATTGGTAAATGTTTATGTTATCACTGTTTGAAATTAGAATATGCAAGATGCAAAGTTTCTTTTAGACACACTAGAAAAATGATGGCTTTTTGAGCGTGAATTACATTCGACTGGCTGTTGTGTTATCGATTACGTGAGCTGGAGGCGTAAACCAAAAATGAAAATGTGGATTGTTTGTAATTTTGAATGTGATTGATATATGCGAGTTGCCTCCCATAGATCTAATAACCTAATTTAAAGAGGTATGGCATCTGATTTTCTTGACAAGTTTTTTTTTTTTTTTTAAATTAAATGTGCTCTAAGAATATAAGTAACTTCAACATACAACTTATTCGTTTGTTTGTAATATAATAATTGCAAAAAAGTAATGTACACTGGTTTTATTTCTGGTGTATTATGTTTCCTGTCTTCTCATATTTTGACCATTTTCCTTATTTTTTTTTTTTTAGATAATTTATTTCAATAGATTGTTTTCGAAAAATCTAAAATATTTGACAACAGGCTTTGGATATAATATTGGTCCTGTTCTTTTGTTTTTGCTTAAATTACCGGTTGCAAGGTTATACATTCTTTCAGACATTTTTCTATAAATGAGAGTTTGTAAAAAGACAAACGTGTTTTTGCATGTACTGCCCATTTTGTTATAATTCAGTGTTTTTATTTACATTAGCGGGCTAGCTCATCGCCACGCCCCCTAACCCATAAAAGGCGATTGCCACATCCGGGTTCATAGATCAGAGGTCAAAGCTCATTGGTCAGTTTAACTTGGCAGCTAAACATTTAGAAGATTTTTTTTTCAGAAGATCGCCATCTTTATTTATACAGTCGCAGCAATTTATTTGAATTTTCAACATCTTGTGCTTGATGGCTTGTCGTTTATGCTTCAGTTTGCTTACAAACGACTGGTAGTTGATTTTGATCGAACTTTTTGTTATCTCCGCGAGGAAATAACAAAAAGGTGAAGCTTCCCATGCATCAAAACTGTGAGCCAGCATCAGGATCAACATAAAACATGGCGGCGGTACGCACGCTACAGGAACCGTTCCCCCAATGACGGCTGTGGAAGAAGAAAACAGACAGGGAAAGTAGACTTTTTGCTTTAATTGTCCCTAGTATGTAAGTAACGTTATATCTGTAGTTTTTCGATTTGGCGATGGCGAATAAAACTGTGTTGGTTTGGGGGCATAGCCTCATACGACGTATGGGACAATATTGTGACGAACAAACTTCCACCACCAATCTTGGTTTTCGCCAGGATTCGCACAGTATACAGATGGTTGGCTACTCAGGCGGTACCATTGACACATTACGACGATATATGGGCGACATTCATTTCTATCGACCCGACGTGATCTGTCTCCAAATAGCGGGGAATGACCTGAGCCGTCCAGAACTTACCCCCGACGTTGTTTTTAAAAACTTTACTTCTTTGATAGAACAGTTGTTCGCTGCCCCATTTGTGCAATATGTGGTAGTGTTTGAACTTTTCACGCGTCTGAGAACTCGTTCTCATAGAGGTGATGTAGACATTCATGTGTATAACCAGAGAGTAAAAGAGTTAAACAGCAGGCTTTCTTCTGGACTTGACGGGAGTGTTTTTTGTAAATTTTGGCGACATGACCGCATGGCAGATTTAACCCGACTGTATGACTCGGATGGGGTTCATTTTAAACGACAACACCCATATTTCAAGTCTGTCCGAGGTGGTGTTTTATTTGGACTGAAAGCCAGTGATATGGCCCCACACTTCTAGATAGACCGAGCAATGTTACAATGACTTTTCTTCGAGTTACCTCCCTTACAGCAGTAGACTTCAAGTAATATCATGAGAGACACTATATTTGTTACATTTTAGTGTTGTTGTTGTTTTATTTTTTTTAAATATTGTTGCATATGTTCAGTTTTAAGCAATTAGTACCAATGAACATTTTGTAAGTTTAGATATTTTGTAAAACCTTGCCACATAATTTTAATCAATTCATATCAGTAATGTACTACACTGTTATACAGCATTAATCAAATTTATCATGATTTTATATCTGGTAAATTTAGATATTGTAATGGCATCAATGCCACTATATTTATTTTCTTTAAAAATAAATAAATAATAGTATTGGCCGATGTGGGTTCATGATCAATAGAAAATCAGAAGGAATATATATATTACTGGCCTTTGGTTGTCAAAAACCTTCATCATTCAGATTTGTCACTGGCCCATAGTGGTTTCAGTTCAAAAGGCTTCAGTTGTGTTACTGGCCCATGATGGTTTCAGTATTTTTTCCAATTTTTCATTTTGTTATGCATGCATTGTACAGCAGCGTGGCTCATACCGGTGATTACAGCAATGTACTCACTATTGCCAATACTTCCTACTTGTAGGTAGTCGCGATCGGTATACATGGTATGTTCTCCCTGTCTGTCATGCTGGTTATAATGGAGTCAAAAAATAATTAATATTTACTATTATACAAATTTACAGTGTTGATTACATTTTTACATCTTTGAGTACATTGGTATATACTCCAACTGCTATAACATCAATATTTCCTTCAATATTTTATATGTGGCTATACTACTAGAGCTATAATCTTATTTACACGTCACAATATACTGCAACAAATGATATGTCAAAATGCCTGCACATATGTCCTGTCATGCACTTCAGACACCAGACAGTATGCGTCCGAGACGGAAGGCGGTAGCCAATCATTCGACAATCCCCAAAAGGTCTCGGTTGGCTGAGAGTCAAGTTGATACAGCTACCTCTGCCCAAACAGGTGCTCAAACCAGAGAAGTACCAGGTACAGCAGAAGTACAAGAAAACAGTGTCGCCTCTGGGCGAATGATACCCGAGGCGGACATTGAACAAATTGTCCAGAGGGCTGTGCAGCAAGGTGCGGAAAAAGCCTGTAGACAGTTTTTTCCCCAAATTAACTTTAATGCAGCAGGGGCCGGTGCTGTCTCAACATCCTCACTGGCTGCCTCAACATCCTCAAGTTCATCAGCCACTGCTGAGCCGCCTATCTTGACAGGTTTTTCGCCTATAGACAACACCGTTGGTGAGGGTCACAATTCACCAATATTCAACTCAGTGTTACATAGTGCTATAGATGTGGCAGCAACTGTTTCACAGGTGGCCCCAGACAATGAGTCAAATCCACAGGCATTTATTTCAACAGCCATTCCCCTGCCAGCAATGGTTTCTCAGCCTATGAAAGAAAAAATTTGGGCGGGGGAATATATTGATATGTCCCTCATTGACAAGAAGGATAATGAGGCCTTTGAACAGGTCATCAAGTACATG